>NC_053026.1:218221048-218246589 GCF_003073215.2 Triticum urartu
GGAGGAGCACACTCTAAATCTTTTTTTCCTTTTTTCACTTTTTGCAAAAAAAAAAATCCTTTTTTTGCTACGCAACAATTTTTCCGAAAAAGTCTACAAATGGTCTAAAAACTGCTTAGCCAGAATTTTCCAGACTTAGTTTTTTTTAACTAGAACTATTTTTCTTGTAAGGGGGCACTGAAGTTGGGGAGTCCGACTTTGGCACGACTCATACTAGGGCGTGATCTAGAAATCAATTACAAAGAGACACATACTGGACTCGGACTAGGACTTGTGGCAAAGATGAATCTGGTGGAACTCGAACTAGTGGCGGATATAATATATGTAGGGGCGGTGGAACACAGACTGGTGGAGAATCTGTGATGGAGGTGGACTTGGATTGGCGTGATAGTGGCGGATATGTGGTGGTGTATATGGACTCGGATTGTCGGCGGATATGCGGTGGATGTATATGGACTCAGATTGGCAACGGATATTTGGTGACGGTATATGGCGGCGGCGGTGAAGATGGTGCGGCGGCGACGTAAAAACCTGTGACAAGAACTCAAAACTCTAAGCTAACTAGACGCTAAGACCAGCAACTCGACACGACGATGCAACCGCAAATTCAACAAAGCAAAACACACAAAAATTATGTAAAGGCTCAGATTGGTTTGAATACGATGAACTAACGCTAATTTTTTTGGTTTTTGTTTTGTGGACTGTAAGTATGAAAACATGAAAGTGCAACTATCCCTAGGTGGTTTTGGTAATTCCTAACAACATATAGCTCATTGAGCTAATGCTATTTCAAGATTAATATTTCAGGAAAGCTCAATGATTGGCATGGCATGGATGAGAAAAGTGGACCCCTCAAAATGCTAAGGACAAAAGGATTGGTTCAAGCTCAAAGCTCAAGACTCTACATTTTCTATTTTAGTGATCCAAGATCACATTGAGTCTATAGGAAAAGCCAATACTATCAAGGAGGGATGAGGTGTTGCTTAATGAGGCTCTTGCTCAAAATGCTTAGTGATATGCTCCAAAGCCCTCAACTACTTTCTCACATCCACATATGACCTAAACCAAAAGTCAAACTCGGCCCCACCGATTCTTTCTATCCGGCGCCACCGAGTTCAGATGTCATAGCCACTGCCACAAACCCTAGGCAAATCGGTCTCACTGATAGGGATCTCGGTCTCACCGAGATGGGATTGTAATCTCTCTGTTTCCCTTCGTAACGTTTCGATCCCACTGAGATGAGTGATCGGTCCCACCGAGATTGCAATGTAAACTCTCTGTTTCCCTTTCGTAACATTTCGGTCTCACCGAAATGAGCGAATTGGTCCCACCGAGTTTACCTGACCAACTCTCTGGTTAGCTTATTACCAAAATCGGTCTCACCGAGTTTGTGTAATCGGTCTCAGCGAGATTACGTTATGCCCTAATCCTAACCATATCGGTCCTACCGAGTTGCATGTCGGTCCCACCGAAAATCCTAACGGTCACTAGATTTGCTGAATCGGTCCGACCGAGTTTATCAATCCGGTCCCACCGAGATTGGCAAGTTGTGTGTAACGGTTAGATTTTGTGTGGAGGCTATATATACCCCTCCACCTCCTGTTCATTCGTGGAGAGAGCCATCAGAACAAACCTACACTTCCAACTTACTTTTTCTGAGAGAGAACCACCTACACTTGTGTTGAGGCCAAGATATTCCATTCCTACCATATGAATCTTGATCTCTAGCCTTCTCCAAGTTGCTTTCCACTCAAATCTTCTTTCCACCAAATCCATATCCTGTGAGAGAGAGTTGAGTGTTGGGGAGACTATCATTTGAAGCACAAGAGCAAGGAGTTCATCATCAACACACCATTTGTTACTTCTTGGAGAGTGCTGTCTCCTAGATTGGCTAGGTGTCACTTGGGAGCCTCCGACAAGATTGTGGAGTTGAACCAAGGAGTTTGTAAGGGCAAGGAGATCGCCTACTTCATGAAGATCTACTGCTAGTGAGGCAAGTCCTTCGTGGGCGACGGCCATGGTGGGATAGACAAGGTTGCTTCTTCGTTGACCCTTCGTGGGTGGAGCCCTCCGTGGACTCGCGCAGCCGTTACCCTTCGTGGGTTGAAGTCTCCATCAACGTGGATGTACGATAGCACTGAAACCACGACAAAAACATCCATGTCTCCTATTGCGTTTGAATCCTCCAAACCCTTCCCTTTATATTCTTGCAAGTTGCATGCTTTACTTTCCGTTGCTCATATACTCTTTGCATGCTTGCTTAAATTGTGTTAAGATTGCTTGACTTGTCCAAAGTTGCTAAAATCTGCCAAGAACTAAAATTGGGAAAAGGATAAGTTTTATTTGGTCAAGTAGTCTAATCACCCCCCCTCCCTCTAGACATACTTTCGATCCTACAACATAGTAACAAGTGACAGTAAATTTCAGCATACTATATAAATTTTTCCTTACCAAATTACACCTACAAAGGCGCTTCACTGCCCGGCAACGGCGCCAGAAAAGAGTCTTGATGACCCACAAGTATAGGGATCTATCGTACTCCTTTCGATAAGTAAGAGTGTCGAACCCAACGAGGAGCAGAAGGAAATGACAAGCAGTTTTTTCAGTAAGGTATTCTCTGCAAGCACTGAAATTATCGGTAACAGATAGTTTTGTGATAAGGTAATTTGTAACGGGTAACAAGTAATAAAAGTAAATAAGGTGAAGCAAGATGTCCCAATCCTTTTTGTAGCAAAGGACAAGCCCGTACAAACTCTTGTATAAAGGAAAACGCTCCCGAGGACACATGGGAATTATCGTCAAGCTAGTTTTCATCATGCTCATATGATTCGCGTTCGGTACTTTGATAATTTGATATGTGGGTGGACCGGTGCTTGGGTACTTCCCTTACTTGGACAAGCATCCCACTTATGATTAACCCCTCTTGCAAGCATCCGCAACTACAAAAGAAGTATTAAGGTAAACCTAACCATAGCATGGAACATGTGGATTCAAATCGGCCCCTTACGAAGCAACGCATAAACTAGGGTTTAAGCTTCTGTCACTCTAGCAACCCATCATCTACTTATTACTTCCCAATGCCTTCCCCTAGGCCCAAATAATGGTGAAGTGTCATGTAGTCGACGTTCACATGGCACCACTAGAGGAAAGACAACATACATCTCATCGAAATATCGAATGAATACCAAATTCACATGACTACTTATAGCAAGACTTCTCCCATGTCCTCAAGAACAAACGTAACTACTCACAAATCATATTCATGTTCATAATAAGAGAGGTATTAATATGCATAAAGGATCTGAACATATGATCTTCCACCAAATAAACCAACTAGCATCAATTATAAGGAGTAATCAACACTACTAGCAACCCACAGGTACCAATCTGAGGTTTTGGGACAAAGATTGGATACTAGAGATGAACTAGGGTTTGAGAGGAGATGGTGCTGGTGAAGATGTTGGTGGAGATTGACCCCCTCCCGATGAGAGGATCGATGATGATGACGATTTCCCCCTCCCGGAGGGATGTTTCCCCGGCAGAACAGCTCCGCCGGAGCCCTAGATTGGTTCCGCCAAGGTTCCGCCTCGTGGGGGCGGCGCTTCGTCCCAAAAGCTTTCTTATGATTTTTTTTCCTGGGCGAAACACTTCATATAGCCAAAGATGGGCACCGGAGGCCTGCCAGGGGGCCCACGAGACAGGGGGCGCACCCAGGGGGTAGGGCACGCCCCCACCCTCGTGGATGGTGGGTGGCCCCCCTCTGGTGCTTTCTACGACCAATATTTTTTATATATATTCCAAAACTGACTTTCATGGAGTTTCTGGACTTTTGGAGTTGTGTAGAATAGGTCTCTAATATTTGCTCCTTTTCCAGACCAGAATTCCAGCTGCCGCCATTCTCCCTCTTCATGCAAACCTTGTAAAATAAGAGAGAATAGGCATAAGTATTGTGACATAATGTGTAATAACAGCCCTTAATGCAATAAATATCGATATAAAATCATGATGCAAAATGGACGTATCACGCACCGCGGTAGAGGATGCAGTCATTAGGGCATGCATGTATCTTCCGCACCTCCAATCATAGAGGGCATACAACCTTCTTTGCTACGTACATACTGTCGGGCAATTCGTTCTCGTTTGGAAGCTTGTTCTTCAATATTTTCAGTAGCTTCTCAAATCCTTTGTCAGGTACACCATTCTCTGCCTTCCACTGCAGCAATTCCAGTGTGGTACCAAGGTTTGTGTTGCCATCTTCGCAATTGGGGTACAACCCTTTTTTGTGATCCTCTAACATGCGATCGAACTTTAGCTTCTCCTTTTCACTTTCGCACTGTCTCTTTGCATCAACAATGACCCGACGAAGATCATCATCAGGCACATCATCTGGTTCCTCTTGATCTTCAGCTTCCCCCATTGCAACATCACCATATTCAGGGGGCACATAGTTTTCATCATTGAGGGAGTCCTGGATTAGGGGGTCTTCGGATAGCCGAACTATACCCTCAGCCGGACTCCTGGACTATGAAGATACAAGATTGAAGACTTTGTCCCGTGTCCGGAAGGGACTTTCCTTGGCGTGGAAGGCAAGCTTGGAGATACGGATGTTCAGATCTCCTACCATTGTAACCGACTCTATGTAACCCTAACCCTCTCCCGTGTCTATATAAACCGGAGGGTTTTAGTCCGTAGGACAAGATACACATCGACAATCATACCATAGGCTAGCTTCTAGGGTTTAGCCTCTCTGATCTCGTGGTAGATCTACTCTTGTACTACCCATATCATCAATATTAATCAAGCAGAACGTAGGGTTTTACCTCCATCGAGAGGGCCCGAACCTGGGTAAAACTTCGTGTCCCTTGCCTCCTGTTACCATCCGGCCTAGACGCACAGTTCGGGACCCCCTACCCGAGATCCGCCGGTTTTGACACCGACATTGGTGCTTTCATTGAGAGTTCCTCTGTGCCGTCGCCGTCAGGCCCGATGGCTCCTACGATCATCAATGGCGATGCAGTCCAGGGTGAGACCTTCCTCCCCGGATAGATCTTCGTCTTTGGCGGCTTCGCACTGCGGGCCAATTCACTTGGCCATCTAGAGCAGATCGAAAGCTACGCCCCTGGCCGTCAGGTCAGATTCGGAAGTTTAAACTACATGGCTGACATCCGCGGGGACTTGATCTTCAACGGATTCGAACCACTGCCGAGCGCGCCGCACTGTCATGACGAGCATGATCTAACTCTGCCGCCGAATGGTGCCCTGGAGGCCGCACCCGCACCGGCTCCGACCCTTAGTTCGGAGTCAACTGCGCCGATCGATGATGGGCAGTTGGACGCCACCTCGGGGGCTATAATCCCAACGGCGGTTGAGCCGAACACCAGCCCCATACTCTGCAAGACTCGTGACTCCATGGAGCCGGATTCTTCTCCGGACTCCGAACCCTCCGTGCCCCTGCCAGTCGAATCCGATTGGGCGCCGATCATGGAGTTCACTGCCGCAGACATCTTTCAGCACTCGCCTTTTGGCGATATCCTGAAGTCACTGAAGTCTCTCTCTTTATCAGGAGAGCCCTGGCCAGACTATGGTCAGCAAGGTTGGGGGACGGACGATGAAGAAATTCAAAACCCACCCACCACCCACTTTGTAGCCACTGTCGATGACTTAACCGACATGCTCGACTTCGACTCCGAAGACATCGACGGTATGGACGCCGATGAAGGAGATGATGAAGAACCAGCGCCTACTAGGCCCTGGAAAGCCACCTCGTCATATGACATATACATGGTGGACACCCCAAAAGAGGGAGAGGACGATGGAACAGTGGAGGATGACCCCTCCAAGAAACAGCCCAAGCGTCGGCGTCGGCGGCGCCGCTCAAAATCCCGCCAACACAAAAACGGTGATTCCAGCACGAGAGATAATAATACTCCGGAGAGTGCCGAAGAAAACCCCCTCCAGCAAGGTTTAGCACATGAGGATGGAGAAACCAGCCCTCATGAGAGAGCGGCAGACAGAGAGGTCGAGGACAATAACTATATGCCTCCCTCCGAAGACGAGGCAAGCCTCGACGACGATGAATTCGTCGTGCCAGAGGATCCCGTTGAGCAAAAGCGTTTCCAACGCAGGCTTATGGCCACGGCAAGAAGCCTCAAGAAAAAACAACAACAGCTCCGAGCTGATCAAGATTTGCTGGTTGACAGATGGACCGAAGTCCTTGCGGCCGAAGAGCATAAACTCGAACGCCCCTCCAAGAGTTACCCAAAGCGCAGTTGCTACCCCAATTAGAGGAGGAAGCACTTGATGCGGCCGAACGGCCACCTCGTGACCGCTACAGAGAGGCCTCCCGGCCCTCCACTCAAGCCGCACCCCGTACCAAGGCACGGGAATATTCGCCGGACTTACGAGACATGTTGGAGGACAAGGCAAGGCAAACACGATCGATCTATGGATCGCGTGGGCACCCCACGGCTCGAGACGGTAATCGTCACACCGGCCACACATTCGGCAGGGCCGAACACAGTAGACAAAGCTCATTGGAGCTACGTCATGATATCGCCCAGTACAGAGGCGCCACACACCCACTGTGCTTTACAGACGAAATAATGGATCATCACATCCCCGAGGGTTTCAAACCCGTAAACATTGAATCATATGATGGCACAATAGACCCTGCGGTATGGATCGAGGATTATCTCCTTCATATCCACATGGCCCGCGGCGACAATTTTCATGCCATCAAATACCTCCCACTCAAGCTTAAAGGACCAGCTCGGCATTGGCTCAACAGCTTGCCAACAGGATCAATCAGTTGTTGGGAGGACCTGGAAGCCGCATTCCTCGACAATTTCCAGGGCACTTATGTGCGACCCCTAGATGCCGATGACCTAAGTCACGTAATCCAGCAGCCAGAGGAATCGGCCAGACAATTCTGGACATGGTTCCTAACAAAGAAAAATCAAATAGTCGATTGTCCGGACGCTGAGGTCCTAGCAGCCTTCAAGCACAATATCCGTGACGACTGGCTGGCCCGGCACCTCGGACAGGAAAAGCCGAAATCTATGGCAGCTATCACGACACTCATGACCCGCTTTTGCGCGGGAGAAGACAGCTGGCTCGCTCGTACCAACAATATGACCAAGAACCCTGGTAGTTCGGACACCAGGGACATTAGTGGCAGGTCACGTCGCAACAAGCAGAAGCGCTGCATTAACGGCGACAATGCTGAGGATACGACAGTTAATGCCGGATTCAGAGGCTCTAAATCCGGTCAGCGGAAGAAGCCATTCAAAAGGAATCCTAGGGGCCCGTCCAGCTTGGACCGAATACTCGACCGCTTGTGCCAAATACATGGCACCCCCGAAAAGCCGGCCAATCACACCAACAGGGATTGTTGGGTGTTCAAGTAGGCAGGCAAGTTAAGCGCCGACAATGAAGACAAGGGACTGCATAGTGATGACGACGAGGAGCCCCGGCCGCCGAACAACAGTGGACAGAAGGGTTTTCCCCCACAAGTGCGGACGGTGAACATGATATACGCAACCCATGTCACCAAAAGGGTGCGGAAGCGTGCGTTAAGGGATGTATACGCGGTAGAGCCAGTCGCCCCAAAGTTCAACCCATGGTCCACCTGCCCGATCACCTTTGATCGAAGGGACCATCCCACTAGCATCCGCCATGGCGGATTAGCCGCATTGGTTCTAGACCCAATTATTGACGGATTTCATCTCACTAGAGTCCTTATGGACGGCGGCAACAGCCTGAACCTGCTTTACCAGGATACAGTGCGGAAAATGGGCATAGATCCCTCGAGGATTAAGCCCACCAAAACGACCTTATCCCCTTATATGGGTGGACGCAACTGTGTGTCCCCACCAGCCTGGTAAAAGGAGGAAGAAGGCATGGGTGAAAAGGTGGATCCTTATCCCCTTATATGGGTGGACGCAACTGTGTGTCCCCACCAGCCTGGTAAAACTTGCTTATCTCCAAGCACCGTAATCAATGGCGTGGTTGGGTTACCCACGCCCGTATTGATGAGAATCCGGGAATAAGGGGACACGATCTCTGCTTTAGCAAGACGTGCCAAGGAAACCGCCTCGCATAACACGCTAAGATGGGACAGTAAAACGGTTCGAATAAAAGCTTGGCCGTGGTGTGATGTCACACTACGGAGTACGTCAGCAGATTAGATTTGTGTAAATATTATTCTCTCTATGGCAATATGTGGAAACTTATTTTGCAGAGCCGGACACTATCTTTGTTCAAAATCTTCTATGAAGTACTTGGAGGAGGAACCCGCCTTGCAATGCCGAAGACAATCTGCGCGCCGGACTCGTCGTCATTGAAGCCTGGTTCAGGGGCTACTGAGGGAGTCCTGGATTAGGGGGTGTTCGGATAGCCGAACTATACCCTCAGCCGGACTCCTGGACTATGAAGATACAAGATTGAAGACTTCGTCCCGTGTCCGGAAGGGACTTTCCTTGGCGTGGAAGGCAAGCTTGGCGATACGGATGTTCAGATCTCCTACCATTGTAACCGACTCTATGTAACCCTAACCCTCTCCGGTGTCTATATAAACCAGAGGGTTTTAGTCCGTAGGACAAGATACACATCGTCAATCATTACATAGGCTAGCTTCTAGGGTTTAGCCTCTCTGATCTCGTGGTAGATCTACTCTTGTGCTACCCATATCATCAATATTAATCAAGCAGGACGTAGGGTTTTACCTCCATCGAGAGGGCCCGAACCTGGGTAAAACTTCGTGTCCCTTGCCTCTTGTTACCATCCGGCCTAGACGCACAGTTCGGGACCCCCTACCCGAGATCCACCGGTTTTGACACCGACAATCATCCTCTTCTTCTTTGTTGTCTTCCATCATAACCCATCTTTCTCCGTGCTTGGTCCAAACATTATAGTGTGGCATGAAACCCTTATAAAGCAGGTGGGTGTGAAAGGTTTTCGAGTCAGAGTAAGACCTCGTATTCCCACATATAGGGCATGGACAACACATAAAACCATTCTGCTTGTTTGCCTCAGCCACTGCAAGAAAATTATGCACGCCCTTAATGTACTTGGAGGTGCGTCTGTTACCGTACATCCATTGCCGGTTCATATGCGTGCATTATATATAATTAATTGTGTCAAAAACCATTACAAAACATCATGAATACAGAAGTGGCCAAATTAATAGAAGTTTATCATCACATTAAAACCAAAGCACATACATAGCTCTCATTGAACAACATATAGCTCTCCAGAGCATCTAATTAAACCATACATTGAAACTATCTAAAACATTTCAATGCAACAACAAATGCGATCATAATCACAACTAAGGTAACAATTGATCCAACGGCATAATACCAAGCCTCAGTATGAATGACATATTTTCTAATCTTTCTAATCTTCAAGCGCATTGCATCCATCTTGATCTTGTGATCATCGATGACATCCGCAACATGCAACTCCAGTATCATCTTCTCCTCAATTTGTTTCAATTTTTCCTTGAAGTAATTGTTTTCTTCTTCAACTAAATTTAACCTCTCGAAAATAGGGTCGGTTGGAATTTCCGGTTCACATACCTCCTAGATAAGAAAATATATGCCATGTTTGAGAGCATAATTGTCATAAACACTAAATGAAACAAATAGTTATAAAAGATAATATATATACCACATCTGAATCATAGATAGGACGAGGGCCGACGGAGGCGGATACCCAAACCATCACACTATATAATAACAAACAATAATAAAAGTAAGAAAATTACACAAGTATCTATCTAAATCATACAAGTAAGAACTTTTTTCTTTTAGAAAGAAGATAAGATCAAGAGGCTCACCACGGTGGTGCCGGCGATGAGATCGGCGCGGGCGATCAACGGCGGTGAGGATGAGGACGGGATAGGACGGACCGCCAAACCTAGACAAATCTTGAGGAAAATGGAGCTTGGAGAAGGAGCTTCGAGAGGAGAAAGCTAAAGTGTGGCTTGGGCATTTCATCAAACACCTCATATGCATAGGAGGTGAGCTAGAGCACCATAAAGCTCTCCCACGACCGGCCAAAAAAATAGAGCACTCCACTGATCTGCTCGCGGGTATATATAGGCATCTCTTTGGTCCCGGTTCGTGGTTAGAACCGGGACTAAAGGGCCCCATTTCATCCCGGTTCCAGCCACCAACTGGGACAAATGGTTGTGAGCCAGGAGCGAGGCCCATTGGTCCCGGTTCGTGTCTGGAACAGGGACCAAAGGGGGCAGACAAACCGGGACCAATGCCCCACAAGGCCTGGCTGGCCCCTTGGCCTCACGAACCGGGACCTATGCCCCCATGGGTTCTGGTTCGTGAGTGAACCGGGATTAATGGGCTTACCCGGCCTGGACCAAAGCCTTGTTTTCTACTAGTGGTGGCTCGAGGCACGTGACCGCAGTCTCGTCGGGCGCAACGACCATCGACTGGCGGCGCAACCACGGTGTGGCACCTCCTCCCCGTGACATCGGGCTCCGATTCGAAGGTCAACATTGGCATGCATTGCAGCCCAGCCAATGCAAAGGACCGGCGTGCCCGTCATGCGAGGCAGAGGGCGCGGGAAGCCACAGAGGCGGAGTCACACGCCGCCATGGATAGGAAAGAGGAAGCCCTCCGAGCCTGCATCACCGAGAAGCAGCAAAGGAGGACAGCGGGCGCCCTTGAAAGGGAGCAAAGTCGGGCGGTCCGTGCCATGGCCGGACTAATCCCAAAAAGGAGAAGGAGGAAGCCAACGTCAGATCGGAGAGCTCCATTAGTGAGAAGATCCGGTTGGATCCATACTGTGTCATTGATCGCTACTTTCGCGACAAAGACGACAAGGGCAAGGGCAACCATGAGTAAACTTTTCACATAGCTCTAGTATGTACAACATGCCAATTTTCGATTGTCCTATGACATGTATGATGAAGTAGGATCATGCCAATTTTTGGTAGCCCGATGACATGTATGACGAAATAGCCATATGCTATGTGTGGAATTGAGATGTAGTACGTGGAGTTCAGTTTGCATTGCATGATATTTTATGGATTTGAGAATTAGCTAATCAGCTACCCAGTTGTCGACGTGGACATTTGAGAGGTCACCGGTCACTATCCATGGAGGTGGGTCCGTGGGCGTTTAGGGGGCGGAATTAGCTAGGTCCGGCTGTAGATGCTCAAGAGCATCTCCAATAGCAGCCATATTATCAAATTACAGGGCATCAAAAGTGGTTGGAGTAAAAAATGGGCACCTAAATATGCTTTTTTGGCAAAAATATGGCATCTCCAACAACAACCCTAAAGTAGGGCATCAAATAGGGCACTACTACTTCAACAGTTGCCCTAAAATAGATCAGTCGCACGACAACCGCATCACAGTTTGTTGCCCATATTTTATATACCACATAAACAAAATATGGCTACAATTTAAGCTTCCCAAGATCACCACATACATCAAACAACAACATATTCAACCCGGCCAGTGATCGTCGATCGGTCACAAAGGCGTGACCCGTTCAGATTCCTCATACTGTACCTATATGTCTGGGCTGATCGACTCCCCTCATATCTGGCCCATAGCTGGGGTGGGTATGAGAAGGCCGGATCACGTCCGGGCGCGTCTGCTACATCGGAATGACGAGCAGGATCCACATGAACACACGTCTAAACACAGTGATCCGGTGAGGATGCATTCACATTCATGTTGCCCGAGACTCCAAATATGGCTATTTAAGACAAACGTCGGCACCCCACCCTAGTCGGGCTCATTTCCACCCTTTCCCTCTCCTTCGCATGCCACCATCCAATCCGCCTGAACTTGCCATCCGCCGGTAGCCAGGCCCGACAAGGGATGACCATGTATGCAATGCTCACTTCGGAGTAGCGAATGGACTCATGGAGGAGATCAGGCCAGGCGTGTTTCTTGGATTGCAGGAATAGAAGCAGGGGCTAGACACGTACATGGAAGATATGGAACCGGAGGAGAAGGAAGAGGAGTAAGGCGAGGCGAATCCGACGCCTTCGGCTGCCGGATTCGGCATGGGCGACGCCCTCACGGAGTTTGTGATGGCCCAAGTGGAGGAGTCGGTGGAGCACCATGCCATCCCCGACTCCATCCAATCAGAGGCGGAGGTGGACGCCAAACGCCGCTTCCTCCGCCAGGCGAAGGCGGAGCGACGCACTCTTTGCCGACATGGAGTCCGACGACGAGCCGGAGCTGCGGACGGCGGCCAATGACCAGGTGGCTGGTCCTTCCGGTGCTGCCGGTACCGGGGGCATCTACCTCTTCGATGACGACAAGTTTTTACTCCCTCCGTTTAAAAATACTTGTCATCAAAATGGATAAAAAAAGAATGTATCTAGAACTAAAATACATTTAGATACATTTTCTTTTATTTATTTTGATGACAAGTATTTTCGGACGAAAGAAGTATTTTGCATGGTGTAGTATGAAATTTGAGGTTTATGATTACACCGGACGCAAAATCAGGGGTGATCGGACCCTCTTCGTGGACACATCCGGACCAGCAGCGTTCACGACGACGAGGGATGATATTTATCACATGCGGCTGCAGGTTCCGAAAGTTCGTCGCCGAGTTGGAGAGCAAAGCAGCCGCATATGTGCGCCGTCCGTGCGTACAGGCGTAAAACGGCCAGCGCACGTGAGCGGTCCGGGGCAGGGGTAGATCGGGGCGCGGATCTACCCACACAACCGCAAGGTTCGACCGTACGTGCTGCACTGTGCCGGCCGTTGGAAACGTACAAACTAGGCCTGAGGCAGCACGTAGTACGTACTCTACGTACCAGAGCTAGGTCAGCATGCGAGCGTTTTGTCCTCGCAAAGAAAAAACAGAAGAAGCATGCGAGTGTTTTGTGTTGGAGCGCCTGAATTAAGGGCCGCTTGCCAGGACCATCGGCCGGATGCGGATCCGATCAACGAAGTAGGTGGGCTGTACCGGCCGGCTCGACCGGCTGGGAGCGCGGTTTAGGCCGTAGTACCGACAGCGACCTTGGTCGGCCGTGCGGGTGGGGCGCGCCACTGATATGATCGCGTCAGCCCAAGACAAGGCACGCGTTTGCTTGCTCGGGGTGGAGACGAGGATGGGGGGACGGCGATGGCGTCGCCGCACCAACCAGGCGAGTGCGAGCTCCGTGTCGGCGGCACAGGCTGGCTGTTCTCGTCGATTTTGGGTGTTGGCTTGAACTGATTCGTGGCGTGAATCAGTGAATGAATACTGATTGGGCACTGGGCACACAATCTGCCGATGTGGGTGTCCGTCCGAGTTCTCTTTACTTCTGTCCATCACTATTTTTCCTTTTTGAATATAAGATGGTGGCGCATTGATCCCAGGCACAAGTTACATCTGTCCCGATTGAGGCTAGGGTGTTTTTTTCCCAAGCACTTGTGATCTGTCCGGATAGCTAGGTGGTGTGTCCTTGGATCGGCCGCCGCACGAAAACGCTTTCCATCTCTCCTCTCCTTTCCCAACGTCGTCCACCCCCCCCCCTCCTTCTCCTCCTTCCCTCCTCGCCGTTGTCGGCACGAGCTTGCGCTTCGAGTAGGTGTGGTTGGGCTTGGCCTGGAATGTGCTCGAGCTCTCCTCGCGGGTATGATGGTCGTGATACCAATGTGTCGGTGCGCGGATTAGTGCCGGTGACCACGGACATGGCTTCGTCTGAGCTCGCCTGGCCATCAGTTCGGGGCTCGCACGGCGGCGGCCGTCGATAGTCTCGATGTGTATTGCAATGTTTGTCGGATGCGATACACGATTACAAGTATGGCTAACTTGAAGAGCGGTTACTGCGATGGTGATGATGATGGCGGCTATGAAGATGAGATTTTTTTTTAGAAATGGAGGAGGACCCCGGCCTCTGCATCTGGACGATGCATACAACCACTTCACTAAATTATTCACACAAGACCTTACAAAGTCATACAACAGTAAGACTGAAGCCACCGTATAGGCAAAAGTGTCGCTACTCCTATCCAATTGATGAGGGATGTTGATAGTCTGGGCCTAGTACCAAACAGACCTCGCAGCCAAACCTAACATCTAAGACCTGAGGTCCCAACCAGGACGCCTGCCGGGTATGCTCCTCAACCAGGACGCCTGCCGGGTATGCTCCTCCACCAGGACGTCTGCCGGGTATGAGGCCGCCGTAGCCACCTGCCACCAATCCATCTTCAGAGTTGTACTGCTGCATGATCCCTACCCGGTCTAGGTGCCGCCGACGCCACCACGACGCCAGACAGCGTCGACCTCCTGCGCGAGTCCATTATCGCACATCAGACGCCTAATCTCCAGAGCGCCATGCCATCGAGATCCGACACCATCAATGTGTGTGATGAAGCACCGCTCCTCCTCTTGTCACCTCCAGTCATCACTTGCTCCAAAACGATGCCCCCATAAGGGAAAGCGCTACTAAGAACGCCATCATCGTCCGATCCGGGAGACCCGGATCTAGGGTTTCCCCCGGAGCATCGCGAGCCTGATGACGCCAACTGCAACAACGATGCCTAGACAAGGAAATGACATCAAAGACACCGCCATCGTCCGCCATGACCGTAGTCGGCGCGATTTTCAACGGCAGTTGCGCCACCGGGCGTACGCCGCCGGCCTCGCTGGTTCCTTCGACCATAGCAAACTCCAAAACAATGTCCTGAAGAGGGACTACGACGCAAAAGCACCGCCATTACTCGATCCCATGGAGATCTAGGGTTTCCCCCGTAGTTGCCCGGGTTGTCAAGGACCAGACAAATATGGAATCCCCCAGATCCATCCAGCTGCCGACGTGTCGCACTCGCCAGCGCGCCGACCGTGACCCGGAGACCAAGCTCACGCCTGAGTCTAGATCCAGCCACACCGTCATCGATCTGGTCACGCCACCGTCATCCCTGGCGACCGTGGCGCCCCAGATCTTGAAGCCGCCTGCCATGGGGAATGGGATCGCCGGAGCGCCGTCAGCCCCCGTCGTGGCATCCGGCCGTATGCCACGCTCCGGCCCGGGGTGCCGGCCCGCGCCAGCTCCTCACGAGCGGGAGGGCACCTAGTCCCCGTTGCCGCTGGTGACGGCAAGGCTTTGCCTGGCCGCGCCCTCGGGCGGCGGCGAGGAAGGAGGAGGACGAGAGGGGGAGTCGAGGGCGACGGGATCTGGGGGTGGCCGCGCCCTCGGGCGGCGGCGAGGAAGGAGGAGGACGAGTGGGGGAGTCGGGGGCGGCGGGATCTGGGGGCCTCCCAGCTGCCGCACGGGGGTGACTCGGGAGGAAGAGGACGGGAGTCGGTTATGGAGATGAGATGAAAAATGACAGCGGCTATGGTTGGAAGATGGTTTCTGTAGTGTTCTGGACGTTCTCCTTGTTCTCCTGTTGTGATTCTGGTACTGGCCCTTTATAGATGCTGGTGTGTTGGACCTCGTGGAGCCGTTGGAAACAAAGAGGATCGACAAAGAAATGAGAACATGAACGTTTTGGAGTGTTGGACCTCCTGGAAGGTTTGGAAACAATGGGCGTTCTCCTCCAGCTCAAGCTTTGATTCCCTGGTGATGCTCATTTGCTGGACGTTATGAAAACAATGAAATGCAAGGGTTTTCAATAACCGATCACAAAATTTGGAGAACATAAACAATTTTTGGAGACGTGAGCAAAATTGGAATTTCAAACATTTTTTGGAAATTGTGATTTTTTTAAAGTTTAAACTTATGAAAACAAAAAGAAAACAAAATAAGGTAAAAAGGAACAAGAAAAGGAAGAAATAAGCAGAAAGAAAAACAAAAAATAAAAACATGAAGAAACTAGAAAAAAACTATAAAAGAAAAATAATAATAAAAAAACTTAGAAAAACTTCTAAAAAGTCCCCACAATCAGTTGCTCGCTCGAAGTGGGCCGGCCCGTGTCACGTCGGTCGCACGTGACAGTTTGACGCCCAAGGGCGACAAATAAGGATCGCCTTTCAGGAAGTAGAGTCATGTAGACGACGCCACACACAGAAGGCCGCCCGACTTAGCCAGCCCATTGTCGCATGCGAAAACAAGAAAAATAAACGGAAGTGTGAGGGATCGAACCTGTAGCTCCCACTGCTGACCACTCATCACTAGGCACACAAGCTAATAAGCTTCCATGTCTAACTACAAAAACGCAGACTACTAGAACTATCTTTCAGCGACCGGTTTACTGTAGCAAAGCGGTCTTTTTTCCACTATTTCCTTTTTTGGTTAGTTTTTTTCTCATTTTTTTTTCTTTTTCAAAAAATGCTCGCCTTTCTAAAATTTTGTTCAACTTTTCAACAAATGTTGACTTTTTCAACTTTTGTTCATAAAATACAAATATTCACATTTAAAAAATGTATAGAAATTTCAGAAAAATGTCTGTGTCTTTCCAAATTGCTTAAAATACCAAAACACGAACATTTATTAAAAAGAGCAAACAAATTTGTGAACACGGGAATCTTTTGATCATTTTTTGAAAAAAGCATTAGCAAATTTGGAATTAAGAAAACAGAAATTAGGAACAATTTTTTTTAAAAAAATTCGGTGAATATTTGTGTATTCGTGTAGAAAAAGCACCATGTTAAATGTAGGGTGTCCATGTAGGCCAGAAGGCATCCCTGAGCATATAGTTTTTTCCTAATTTGAGTACCTATGTATTTGCAATTTCCGTCAATCTCGTCAGGTGCCTGTTGTGGCGGCCCAAGCGTTCGCGAATTTGAAAAATGTTCCAGATTTCAAAAGATAATCACGGGTTTTGTAAAAATCATAAAAGTTGAAAAGAGTTAGTGGATTCGGAAAAAAGTGCTCAGAGTTGAAAGGAAAGTTCGCAAATTTAAGAAAATGTTCCTGAATTTAAGAAAAAGTTCATGATTTAAAAGTAGTTCACGTTTTTTGTCAGATTCATGAACTTTTTTGTGCAAGTGATTTGCTAGGTCCATGTAATTGATGTCCCTGCCGCACGTGCTCTAGTCGCTACATGTGGTAGAAATTTTTCAAGACCTACACAAAAGACCAAAAATTTGTTTTTTTCGGTTTGATCTTCAGTCTATCGGTTTTTATGCCCATCCCTAGCTCCATGGATGAAAAAGGTTCGCGAAATTCAAAAAAGTTCATCGATTTGATATTTTTTTCATGAATTTGGCAAAAAAAATCATGAAATTGAAAAAAGGTACATCAATTTGAAACAAAGTTCAATCGTGAATACTTTGTTCAAATGAGGCCGCCCGACAAACCGGACCATTGTCGCGCACGAAAATGGGCAAAAACTAAAATAACAATTGTAAGTACTTATTTAAATTATGATTTAAATATTTTGTTCGCATGCCACCTGCCGGCAAAAGTTGACGTCATTTCATAATTGTAAAAAAACACCATGTTCGATGGAGGGCGTTCCGGCAAAGGCCAGAAGGCTCAATTTGAGAGCATGTTTTTTGCATCCGTCAAATGACCCAAATGAATTCATGAGCTTATATGACCAATTATAGGCACCATGCCAAGTTATTTTGGTCTTGAAGCGATTGTTTGTCACCTCCACCAAAAGGACGAAAAATATTTCACACATCGGCATGACCATGGCCAACATGCATACCAACTTCCATTAGTTTATGATATCATTCAAATTTTGCATGGAGGTCTTCCATGGGCATGCTCACACGCTGGCAAAATTTGGTGTCACGGTAGGACCATGTTCAACCGGGATCGTTCGGGTCCGCCGGTAGGGTAAGTCTAGAACCAATTTTTTTTCACATTAACCAAATGGAGCCAAAAAAATCATGCACCAGGATCCCCCTAGAAGGCATGCATGCCAAGTTTCATTGTTTTCTAACATTATATGCATTTTCTAGGGTTTTCCCATTGAAAATACCCTAAAATATTGCCCAGACGTGACACAACGCGTACTCAGTGTTTGAATTTGTTCAAATTTTGCGTGGGGGCTACCTTGTGCATGCCCACACGCTGGCGGAATTTGGTGTCATTTCGTGCACCATGTTCAACCGGGGCCGTTCGGGTCTGCCGATAGTGTAAGTCTCGAACCAGTTTTTTTACATTAACCAAATGGAGCCAAAAAATTGACACACCCATATCACCATGGAAGGCATGCATGCCAAGTTTTATCGATTTCTGACATTTTGTTCAGTTTCTATGGGTTTCCCCATGAAAAAGCCTTGAAATACTGCTTGGACGTGATGCAACGTGTGTTTGCTGTTTGAATTCATATAAATTTTGCATGGAGGCCTTGTGTGGGCATGCCTAAATGCTGGCAAAATTTGGTGTCATTGCATGGACGACATGACCTATACCATGTTCAACCGGGATCGTTCGGGTCCGCTGGCAGGGTAAGTCTCGAACCAGTGTTTTTACATTAACCAAATGGAGCCAAAAAATTTCCACACACTGGCATCACCAGGGAAGGCATGCATGCCAAGTTTCATTGCTTTCTGACATTATATGCATTTTCTAGGGTTTTGCTAGCAAAAAAAACCCTAAAATACTGCCAACACGTAACACAACATGTGTTTGGTGTACGATTCTTTGAAAATTTGCATGGAAGTCTTCCATAGGTATGTCCACACGCTGGCAAAATT
The DNA here is from genome assembly GCF_003073215.2 of Triticum urartu. Lineage (NCBI taxonomy): Eukaryota > Viridiplantae > Streptophyta > Magnoliopsida > Poales > Poaceae > Triticum > Triticum urartu. The sequence continues at coordinate 218,239,622 of NC_053026.1, forward strand.
TGGTATCATTTCATGCAGGAAGGACTTACACCATGTTCAATCGGGACTGTTCGGGTCTGCCAGTAGTGTAAGTCTCAAAACAATTTTCTTTTTCACCTTAACCAAAAGGAGCCAATTTTTTCCACACATGGGCATAACCATAGAAGGCATGCATGCCAGATTTCATTGCTTTGTGACATTACATACATTTTCTAGGGTTTTCCGAGTGAAAAAGGTTGGGGAACGTAGTAATTTCAAAATTTTCCTATGCACACGCAAGATCTATCATGGTGATGCATAGCAACAAGAAGGACAGAGTGTTGTCCACGTACCCTCGTAGACCATAAGCGGAAGCGTTATAACAACGCGGTTGATGTAGTTGAATGTCTTCATGATCCGACCGATCCTAGCACCGAAGGTACGGCACCTCCGCGATCTGCACACGTTCAGCTCGGTGACGTCCCGCGAACTCTAGATCCAGCTGAGTGTTGAGGGAGAGTTTCATCATCACGACGGCGTGATGACGGTGATGATGAAGCTATCAGAACAGGGCTTCGCCTAAGCACTGCAACGATATGACCGAGGTGAATTATGGTGAAGGAGGGCACCGCACACGACTAAGACAATTGTCAACTTATGTGTCTATGGGGTGCCCCCTCCCCCGTATATAAAGGAGTGGAGGGGGGAGGGGCCGGCCCTCTATGGCGCGCCCAAGGGAGTCCTACTCCCACCGGGAGTAGGATTCCCCCCTTCCCTAGTTGGATTAGGAGAGGAAGGAAAGGGGAGAGGGGGGGGGAGGAAAGGGGGGCCGGCCCCCCACCCAATTCGGATTGGGCTTGGGGGGGCTCCTAGGCTCCCTTCTCCTCTCTCCCACTATGGCCCAATAAGGCCCATATACTTCCCGGGGATTCCGGTAACCTCCTGGTACTCCGGTATATTCCCGAACTCACCCGGAACCATTCCGATGTCCAAACATAGGCTTCCAATATATCGATCTTTATGTCTTGACCATTTCGAGACTCCTCGTCATGCTCGTGATTACATCTGGGACTCCGAACAACCTTCGGTACATCAAAACATATAAACTCATAATACTGATCGTCACCGAACGTTAAGCGTGCGGACCCTACGGGTCCGATAACTATGTAGACATGACCGAGACTCATGTCCGATCAATAACCAATAGCGGAACCTGGATTCTCGTATTGGTTCCTACATATTCTATGAAGATCTTTACCGGTCAAACCGCATAACAACATACGTTGTTCCCTTTGTCATCGGTATGTTACTTGCCCGAGATTCGATCGTCGGTATCTCAATACCTAGTTCAATCTCGTTACCAGCAAGTCTCTTTACTCGTTCCGTAATGCAACATCCCGTAACGAACTCATTAGTCACATTGCTTGCAAGGCTTATAGTGATGTGCATTACCGAGAGGGCCCAGAGACACCTCTCCGATACATGGAGTGACAAATCCTAATCTCGATCTATGCCAACTCAACAAACACCATCGGAGACACCTGTACAACATCTTTATAGTCACCCAATTACTTGTGACGTTTGATAGCACACTAAGTGTTCCTCCGGTATTCGGGAGTTGCATAATCTCATAGTCATAGGAACATGTATAAGTTATGGAGAAAGCAATAGTAGTAAAGTAAATGGTCATCATGCTAAGCTAACGGATGGGTCAAGTCAATCACATCATTCTCTAATGATGTGATCCCGTTCATCAAATGGCAACTCTTTGTCCATGGCTAGGAAACTTAACCATCTTTGATTAACGAGCTAGTCAAGTAGAGGCATATTAGTGACACTCTGTTTGTCTATGTATTCACACATGTACTAAGTTTCCGGTTAGTACAATTCTAGCATGAATAATAAACATTTATCATGATATAAGGAAATATAAATAACGACTTTATTATTGCATCTAGAGCATATTTCCTTCAGTCTCCCACTTGTGTGAGTAATCTAGATTACATTGTGATGATTCTAACACCCATGGAGTCTTGGTGCTGATCATGTTTTGCTCATGAGAGAGGATTAGTCAATGGGTCTGCAACATTCAGATCCGTACGTATCTTGCAAATCTCTATGTCTCCCTCCTTGACTTGATTGCAGATGGAATTGAAGCGTCTCTTGATGTGCTTGGTTCTCTTGTGAAATCTGGATTCCTTTGCCAAGGCAGTTGCACCAGTATTGTCACAAAAGATTTTCATTGGACCTGATGTACTAGGTATGACACCTAGATCGGATATGAACTCCTTCATTTGCTGCTTTCGAAGCAGCTATGTACTCCGCTTCACATGTAGATCCTGCCACGACGCTCTGCTTGGAACTGCACCAACTAACAGCTTCACCATTTAATAAAAATACATATCCGGTTTGTGACTTAGAGTCATCCTGATCAGTGTCAAAGCTTGCATCGACGTAACCGTTTACGACGAGCTCTTTGTCACCTCCATAAACGAGAACATATCCTTAGTCCTTTTCAGGTATTTTAGGATGTTCTTGACCGCTGTCCAGTGATCCACTCCTGGATTACTTTGGTACCTCCCTGCCAAACTAATAGCAAGGCACACATCAGGTCTGGTACACAACATTGCATACATGACAGAACCTATGGCTGAACCATAGGGAATGACTTTCATTTTCTATCTCTCTTCTGCAGTGGTCGGGCATTGAGTCTGACTCTACTTCACACCTTGTAACACAGGCAAGAACCCTTTCATTGCTTGAAGCATTTTGAACTTCTTCAAAACTTTATCAAGGTATGTGCTTTGTGAAAGTCCAATTAAGCGTCTTTATCTATCTCTATAGATCTTGATGCCCAATATATAAGCAGCTTCACCGTGGTCTTTCATTGAAAAATTCTTATTCAAGTATCCTTTTATGCTATTCAGAAATTCAGTATCATTTCCAATCAACAATATGTCATCCACATATATTATCAGAAATGCTACAGAGCTCCCACTCACTTTCTTGTAAATACAAGCTTCTCCAAAAGTCTGTATAAAATCATATGCTTTGATCACACTATCAAAGTGTATATTCCAACTCCGAGAGGCTTGCACCAGTCCATAAATGGATCGCTGGAGCTTGCACACTTTGTTAGCACCTTTTGGATCGACAAAACCTTCTGGTTGCATCATATACAACTCTTCTTTAAGATATCCATTAAGGAATGAAGTTTTGACATCCATTTGCCAAATTTCATAATCATAAAATGCGGCAATTGCTAACATGATTCGTACGGACTTAAGCATCGCTACGGGTGAGAAAGTCTCATTGTAGTCAACTCCTTGAACTTGTCGAAAACCTTTTGCAACAAGTCGAGCTTTGTAGACAGTAACATTACCATCAGCATCAGTCTTCTTCTTGAAGATCCATTTATTCTCTATGGCCTGCCGATCATCGGGCAAGTCAACCAAAGTCCACACTTTGTTCTCATACGTGGATCCCATCTCATATTTCATGGCCTCAAGCCATTTTGCGGAATCTGGGCTCATCATCACTTCCTCATAGTTCGTAGGTTCATCATGGTCAAGTAACATATCCTCCAGAACAGGATTATCGTACCACTCCGGTGCGGATCTTACTTTGGTTGACCTACGAGGTTCGGTAGTAACTTGATCCGAAGTTTCATGATCATCATCATTAGCTTCCTCACTTACTAGTGTAGGAATCAATGGAACTGATTTCAGTGATGAACTACTTTCCAATAAGGGAGCAGGTACAATTACCTCATCAAGTTCTACTTTCCTCCCACTCACTTCTTTCGAGAGAAACTCCTTCTCTAGAAAGGATCCATTCTTAGCAACGAATATCTTGCCTTAGGATCTGTGATAGAAGGTGTACCCCAACAGTCTCCTTTGGGTATCCTATGAAGACACATTTCTCCGATTTGGGTTCGAGCTTATCAGGTTGAAGCTTTTTCACATAAGCATCGCAGCCCCAAACTTTAAGAAACGACAATTTTGGTTTCTTGCCAAACCACAGTTCATAAGGCGTCGTCTCAACGGATTTAGATGGTGCCCTATTTAACGTGAATGCAGCCGTCTCTAAAGCATAACCCCAAAACAATAGTGGTAAATCAGTAAGAGACATCATAGATCGTACCATATCTAGTAAAGTACGATTACGACATTCGAACGCACCATTACGTTGTGGTGTTCCGGGTGGCGTGATTTGTGAAACTATTCCGCATTGTTTCAAATGAAGACCAAACTCGTAACTCAAATATTCTCCTCCACGATCAGATCGTAGAAACTTTATTTTCTTGTTACGATGATTTTCCACTTCACTATGAAATTATTTGAACTTTTCAAATGTTTCAAACTTTGTTTCATCAAGTAGATATACCCATATCTACTCAAATCATCTGTGAAGGTGAGAAAATAATGATACCCGTTGCGAGCCTCAACATTCATCGAACCACACACATCAGTATGTATGATTTCCAACAAATCTGTTGCTCGCTCCATAGTTTCGGAGAATGGCGTTTTAGTCATCTTGCCCATGAGGCATGGTTCACAAGTACCAAGTGATTCATAATCAAGTGATTCCAAAAGTCCATCAGAATGGAGTTTCTTCATGCGCTTTATACCAATATGACCTAAACGGCAGTGCCACAAATAAGTTGCACTACCATTATTAACTCTGCATCTTTTAGCTTCAATATTATGAATATGTGTATCACTACTATCGAGATTCATCAAAAATAGACCACTCTTCAAGGGTGGATGACCATAAAAAATATTACTCATATAAATAGAACAACCATTATTCTCAGATTTAAATGGATAACCTCTCGCATCAAACAAGATCCAGATATAATGTTCATGCTCAACGCTGGCACCAAATAACAATTATTTAGGTCTAAAACTAATCCCGAAGGTAGATGTAGAGTTAGCGTGCCGACCGCGATCACATCGACTTTGGAACCATTTCCCACGCGCATCGTCACCTCGTCCTTAGCCAATCTTCGCTTAATTCGTAGCCCATGTTTCGAGCTGCAAATGTTAGCAACTGAACCAGTATCAAATACCCAGGCACTACTGCGAGCATTAGTAAGGTACACATCAATAACATGTATATCACATATACCTTTGTTCACCTTGCCATCCTTCTTATCCGCCAAATACTTGGGGCAATTCCGCTTCCAGTGACCAGTCCCTTAGTAGTAGAAGCACTCAGTCTTAGGCTTAGGTCCAGACTTGGGTTTCTTCACTTGAGCAGCAATTGGCTTGTTGTTATTCTTGAAGTTCCCCTTCTTCCCTTTACCCTTTTTCTTGAAACTGGTGGTCTTGTTGACCATCAACACTTGATGCTCCTTCTTGATTTCTACCTCCACAGCCTTTAGCATTGCGAAGAGCTCGGGAATCGTCTTATCCATCCCTTGCATATTATAGTTCATCACGAAGCTCTTGTAGCTTGGTGGCAGTGATTGAAGAACTCTGTCAATGACACTATCATCGGGAAGATTAACTCCCAGTTGAGTCAAGTGGTTGTGGTACCCAGACATTCTGAGTATATTTTCACTGACAGAACTACTCTCCTCCATCTTGGAGTTGTAGAACTTATTGGAGACTTCATATCTCTCAATTCGGGCATTTGCTTGAAATATTAACTTCAACTCCTGGAACATCTCATATGCTCCATGACGTTCAAAACGTCGTTGAAGTCCCGGTTCTAAGCCATAAAGCATGGCACACTAAACTATCGAGTAGTCATCAGCTTTGCTCTGCCAGACGTTCATAACATCTGGCGTTGCTCCTGCAGCGGGTTTGGCACCTAGCAGTGCTTCCAGGATGTAATTCTTCTGTGCAGCAATGAGGATAATCCTCAAGTTACGGACCCAGTCCGTGTAATTGCTACCATCATCTTTCAACTTTGCTTTCTCAAGGAACGCATTAAAATTCAACGGAACAACAGCACGGGCCATCTATCTACAACAACATAGACATGCAAAATACTACCAGGTACTAAGTTCATGATAAATTAAAGTTCAATTAATCATATTACTTAAGAACTCCCACTTAGACAGACATCCCTCTAATCATCTAAGTGATCACGTGATCCACATCAACTAAACAATGTCCGATCATCATGTGAGATGGAGTAGTTTTCAATGGTGAACATCACTATGTTGATCATATCTACTATATGATTCAAGCTCGACCTTTCGGTCTTTTCAAGGTCATATATGCATATGCTAGGCTCGTCAAGTTTAACCCGAGTATTCTGCGTGTGCAAAACTGGCTTGCACCCATTGTATGTGAACGTAGAGCTTATCACACCCGATCATCACGTGGTGTCTCGGCACGACGAACTTTCGCAATGGTGCATACTCAGGGAGAATACTTATACCTTGAAATTTAGTGAGAGATCATCTTATAATGCTACCGTCGATCTAAGCAAAATAAGATGCATAAAAGATAAACATCACATGCAATTAATATAAATGATATGATATGGCCATCATCATCTTGTGCCTTTGAGCTCCACCTCTAAAGCACCGCCATGATCACCATCGTCACCGGCTTGACACCTTGATCTCCATCAAAGCATCGTTGTTGTCACGTCAACTATTGCCTCCACGATTATCGCTACAGCTTAGTGATAAAGTAAAGCAATTACATGGCGATTGCATTTCATACAATAAAGCGACAACCATATGGCTCCTGCTAGTTGCCGATAACTGTGTTACAAAACATGATCATCTCATACAATAAAATTTAGCATCATGTCTTGACCATATCACATCACAACATGCCCTGCAAAAATAAGTTAGACGTCCTCTGCTTTGTTGTTGCAAGTTTTACGTGGCTGCTACGGGCTGAGCAAGTGATAGAGGCGAGGGTGTCCCGATCGTTCGATGAGATGATAACTATCGATTTCGTGGAGACGACTTTGACGATCCGACTACAAACATGCATGACGTTGCGCCTTAGCAATCGCTAAACCAATCTCCTGAGGTTACTGAC
>NC_053026.1:218547589-218793590 GCF_003073215.2 Triticum urartu
AGGACTTTTCTTTTTTGAGGATAACCACATATTCCTTAACCGTAGTAGGAACATGAGTAGTACTCCCTTCGGTCCTCTTTTGTCCGCACATAACTTTTTTAGTATTTCTCTAATTAGTCTGCATATATACCCTTTTGCACGCGCCCATTTCCCTCCATGCCCCGCATTCACAGCATTAATTAGCGTACGCATGAGCAGCTGCAGCCAGACTCCAGCCAATAAAATGCAGCATACGAGTGGGCCATTCTGTGCGCGTGGGAGAGAGAAAAGGCAACCCAAGAGCCCGTCCAATCCATTGCATGCAGCAGTCAAACCACCACAGCTCTCCTCATGCATGCGCATAACTTCTCCCATTTACTTCTCCACCTGGAACCGATTTTCCTCGGCTTTTTCACTACTCCTTGATCTTCATTTGCATCCAAACCACACTGCATTCACATTGTTTTAACCTCTTCACATCCTCCTGGAGTAATTCCAAAGCCCCTATAAATAATCATCTTCTTTAGTTAGACTACCCATCTAATCCTAATTCTCCAAACCATAGCCCTTCGGTCCAGCGGTTCAAAATGGCGAAAGAGATCGAGATGCAGGTTTTTAGCGTCCAACATGTCCTCGTCGAAGGCTCGTTGATCATAGTTGCCACAGTCACCGACCACCCAAGGGTTGTTCGGACATGGATCAACAATGTATCCAACTCCATCCAAAAGGTGGAGATGAATGTCATCGGTCTCGACGCAGAGTACACGGAGCGTGCCACTGGGAAGATCCAACGCGCCGCTGCCCTTCAGCTGTGCCTCGAAGATGATGTTTTGGTGTACCACATCATACACACGCCCTCCATACCAGGTGAGCTTCACGATTTCTTGTCTCGGGAGGACATATACTTCTGTGGGGCAGCCATCGCAGGGGACAAATAGAAGTTGGAGCCGTACAACCTTGATTTGAAAAGCATCACTGACCTACAAACCAGAATAAAAATTCCTGTAGAAGTTTGTGATAAACCGACACCATCCCTATTCGACGTAGCAAATTTTGTGCTCGGAACAAATCTTCAGAAGGGTGATGACACGCTGGCATTAAGGTCGTCTGGATGGGAGAATTATCCCTTGACGTACGAGCGGATAAAATGTGCTGCCCTCGATGCTTGTGTGAGTTTTGAGATAGCTGCAAGGTCCAGAGAGCTTGTTGCGAAGCCGTCTCCCACAGAAAATGAGAACAACAACAAGAAGAAGAAGATGCTACACCAGCAGCAGGGCATTATGGATGGATGAACTATTTCCTCTCTTGTAAAAAATATTCCCTCTCTATGTATATTGATATAGATGGACTATTTCGATGGTGTGCATGTCTTTGGAAGAAGTAGTAGCGTGGGTCCGCTTGACTATAAGGAACTATTTATCCGCCTAGCTTTCTCTACTACTCCTTCTAGTGATCGGTATGCAATGCATGTGTCCGTAGACATGACAACTTGTCCATGGAAGTTCAACTACGGCGACCATCATGTTTCATCCACTGCCACTCGTGATTTCCACAACGCCGCTCCAACCCATGGCACCACGTTCCCCGACGTGCGCCTCACCCCTCTCGGCCGCACCGCCCCTCTGCCTTTGTGTGCATGACATGTGGGCCACCTTAAATGCGGTGAGCATCAAGTTTCTACCACAGCCACACGCGATTCCCACGATGCCGCACGAACCCATGACACCACACGTCCCCCGACCTGCGGCTCACCCCTCTCAGCCCCACTACCCCTCTAAATTTGAATTTGAAACTTATAAAATGAAAAGATTCAAAACAAATAAACTGGGAGAGAGGGAGTATATCGTAGGATGTGTCCCATACGAAACAAGTCCCCTGGTTTGTCACCACAGAACATCAAGATGCATTTGTATGAGTAGTTTATCTTGTGAGAGAAAAGGATGAACGAGGGAAGGCCTCTAGAGATAGAGATAGACACTACTACTACTACTACAAATGTGCTGGCCCGTGCGTTGCAGTGGATCTAAAGTAGTAGAATAATACTTGTTCACGTGCTTGAAATATAAACACTCTAGTTTTGATATACATGTGTCAGCAGACATGACAACTTGTCCATGGAAGTTGAATCACGGCGACCATCACATTTCTTGTGTCTACCACTGCCGCACCCACACACGATTCCCACGACGCCGCTCCAACCCTACCTATAAGCACGACGTTCCCCGACATGGACATGGATCCTCTGACGTGGCTATCACCGCCTTACCCTGCCTTTCCTTCGCTGACTGGTGGGACCCACACTTGCGGGTCCCACATGTCAGTGATAGAATGGTAGGATTGTTCATGTCAGGCGATCCTCATCCCCCCGACGTGCGCCTCATCCCTCTCAGCCCCACCGCTCCTCTGCCTTTATGTGCATGACATGCAGGCCAGCTGAACTGCGGTGTAACATCCCAAATTTTCAATTTGGAATGTTATACATTAGGTCATCATGCATATCATATTTTATTTTGCTTTTGGTTTTGATCCTAGAAAATCCTAAGCAACTCAAGGACCAACGGAGCGAGTTGGGGATTTCGTTATTTACATATTTGAGTTTTCTCAAATTATGTAAACAGGATCATTTGATTTTATTTATTTTATCATCAATTATTTCTATAACAAAAATATGAGAGACGGAATAAAATGACTTTCCCAAAATATAGAAATATTGAGGATTTAATAAAAAATCAAATAAGTTTAATTTCAGAGTTTCTCGGTATTTTTAATTGAATTTAGGAAAAATGCGCGTTTTTCAAAGTTGTAGTTTGGGCCCAGATAAATGTTCACTTTATCGGGCTTGATTTTAGAAACCCAGCAAAATTTATTTCGTGATTTTTGGAGTCCGTTTAGTATTTCTTTTTATTTTTCTTCCGAGCGGAATTATATAAAAAAAAACCCGGAACCGACTACGGGCCGTACTCGGCCAGGACTCCCTGGCCGGGGCCTTTATAAGGCACCCGAGGCCTGAGCCGAGAGAGAGCCCAGCCGCCGCCGCCACCTAACCCTAGCACCGCCCCAGCCGCCGCCGCCGCCGGAGTTGCGCGCTGCCCGAGGTTCGCCGCCGCCTCGTTTACCTTGCTGTTTTTTTAAAAGAAAAATTCTGTTCGTCGTTTTTCTTTTTCGTCGGATTTTTCACGGTTATTTTCTGATCGCGATTTCTGATCCGATTTTTGTTTTAGTATAACTTTTCGCTCGTTTATCGGAATCAGGCGATTCAAGCGCCTGGAGTTTCGTCTCGAAACCCTCTTTCCGAATAATCAACTTAAACATGTTTTTGCTAATGTAAAATTTTCCCTAGATCCAGATTACTAGAACGAAGTTGTTTTCTTTCGCCGTTTGATTTCTTTTGCTTCGTTCGATTTGATTCTTTTTGCAAACCAGGGTTCTTAAGTTGAACTTTCTGGTTAGATCTCTTATTTGAGTTTTACCTGTGCATTATATGAGTACTTATTGTATGCTTGTTGTTTGTCTGCGATAGAATACCCGGAGTGCGCCGCCTGTTACTTCGAATCTCTAGGTTACGCGGATCATCAGCAAGGCAAGTAACACTTTGATCATACCTTTTCTACAACCCAATTTTATTGCATTAGATCAATCCTCACACATTGCATGATTAGGATCTAATTAAATTGTGGGATGGGAAGTAGATGAGGTAGTACCTATTACCTGTTTATTATCAAACCTTTGGGAGTTACTTCTACGTTTGCTCATTATGCCATGCTATGCTAGTAGACGTGGATTGGGTGAGTGATATCCATGACAGATGTGAGATTGATAATTAAGGGTTTATCTAAGGTGGCAACCTAACACACATCTGGGTGGATTGAGGCACCTGGGGATTCCAGGACTTGCCTGTTTTAATTTGGACCGCCACCTAGGCCCAAAGGGATCATGAGATTATTCATACTAGAAACTTCCGTGTGCAGCCACAAGCCATTATGGGCTCTGGCATAGTTGACTAAGTTGTGCGAACTCTTACAGGGTAGACTAGCAGATGTAGGGGAAAGTAGGTGTACCGGTCTATCCGTCGTAAGGTGCTAGCGCTTCTGAAAGACTGTGTCTCGGTCATCCGTCTTCTCAAACACCCTGTAGTGCGAGAAACCAAACGGAGGCGATCGAGTCTTGTGGGGAAAAGTGCGCAAACCTCTGCAGAGTGTAACAAACTAATCATGGATAGCCGTGTCCCCGGTTATGGACATCTTGAGTATCTAGTACCTGGATTATCATGTGAATCTCAACATGTTACTCTAAATTAATTTTGTGGAGTTTTAATGATGTTACTTAATTGGGATTGAGAACGCTGTCAACCATTCTCAATGTTTAACAACCACCATGATAGTAATTAATTTTATTCCTTTGAAGTAGGGAAAAATTGGCTTTACGCAAAACTGTAACCATAGAGCTTTCCACCAGCCAAATATGCATATAGTATAGCTGTTGCCTTCCATTACTCTCTATGTGTTACCTTGCCAGCATATTCCATGTGCTGACCCGTTTTCGGGCTGCAACGTTAATGTTGCAGACTTTTCAGACGATGATTGAGGAGTTTTAGGTCGTGGTTCTATACTCAGTGATGCCGTTGGAGTTGATGGACTCACTTATCTTCCAAGCCTTCCGCTGTTATCGTTATTAGATGGCCTTAAGCCATATTTATTGTAATAAGTTCTCTTTTGAGACACTCGATGTAATAAGTGTGTGATTGCTACTCTGCTATAAATCCTCCGAGTACTGTGTGGTGTCAGCATTACTGATCCAGGGATGACACCGGAGCACAGAGATCAGACTGTTTGAGGTCTGGTCGCTACAGAGATGGTATCAGAGCACACTCTGACTGTAGGACACGACCACTAAGCTAAAGACCTAGATCACTACTCACTCTCTTCACTTTTGACTTCTCATCTTTTCTACTCTTTAGGATGGCGGATGCAAGGAACAAGTTCACCCAACCGGATGAAGATACACCCTTTGGACGCCACTTGAAGGAAGTCACTAGATACCTGAACATAGGAGTACCAAGCTTCACGGGAACCTACAACGCCACTTTACCTGAAGAAGAGCGCTGGATGATTCAAGTTCAAGTTCCAGGAAGGACGTTCATGCCAGTCACTGAGCCCATAGAGTTTTCTTTTGATGCACCAACTTGGAGTCTAGGAAAGAGCATGGCAGCCCACATCGCCATGGGACGCATTGGAGAAATCTACCGCAAGGATCTCAAGGATACTATCTACCAGATTTGTGGACGCCGAGATGAACACTGGGAGATGATTAGCACCAGGAAAGATAGATCAATTGCAGCTTTTATCCAGGAGTTAAACCAGCACATTCGACGACAGGAGAATCAGATGTGCGCCGACATGATAGATCTGAAGAAGGCTAAGACTAGAATCAAGGAACTAGAGGAAGAACTCAAGGCTACACGCGAAGATTATGAAGAAGAAATTGAAGTATTGGTGGAGAAGAATGACGATCTGATCAAGAAGATTGGAATATTTATGGGAGGCCCAACACCAGTAGATGAAGACGAAGAACCCAAGGAGATTAGCCCGGAAGACTACATCATCATTGACGGCACCGACTCGGAGCAAGATAGTAGCGATGATGACTATGTGGATGAAGCAGGAGCCGATATCATGGAGTCTACAACCGTAGAATATTTCTAGTAGACCACCTCATCAGTAGTAGTAGTCCACCATGTAAATATAGTAGTCCGAGCACTTTGCGATAGTTAGATCGATTGTATGCCTTTGTTTGATTGAATGAAGTGAATTGTGTGCTTTTGCCTCATGTGCATATGGGCAGTGTTTTCTCTTTAGACCCCCTCTATTCTTATATCTCATCTTTTCTAAACCCTCAGATGCCTCCGAGACGTGACCCCGGATTTGCCTTTCCGCCGGAGCTCACCCAGTTGATCCAGCAGCAGAACACCTTGATGCAGTTGCTAGTTCAGAATCAGAATCAAGGGAACAACAACAACAACCCACCACCACCACCACCTGTTGACCACTTAGCCCATTTTCTTAGGCTGAATCCGCCGGTGTTTTCCAGTAGCACCGAGCCGATAGTAGCAGATGATTGGCTCCGCAAGATAGCTAGGGAGTTGACCACAGCAGGATGCGCAGATGCGGAGAAGGTGAAGTTTGCCGCACATCAGTTAGAAGGACCCGCAACATCTTGGTGGGAGAATTTCACAGCCACCTTCCCAGTCGACACTGTCACATGGGACCAGTTTCAGCAGGCTTTTCGTACTGCCCATGTTTCAGCAGGAGCAATGGCCATGAAGAAGAGTGAGTTTCGTAACTTGCGCCAAGGAGGACGGACAGTTGGCCAGTATGTGGAGGAGTTTAGTAAGCTAGCACGTTATGCCCCAGATGACGTTGCTACAGATGCAGCTAAGCAGGAGAAATTCCTGGAAGGACTGAATGATGAGTTGAGTATGCAGTTGATGGTAGCCACCTTCAACAACTACCAGGAGTTGGTAGATCGTGCTCTTATGATTGAAGGGAAGCAGTAGCAAATTGAGAACCGTAAGAGGAAGTATGGACAAGGAAAGTATAATTCAGGAGCTCAGCAGAAGCCTCGTTTTACCCCTAGACCGGGAGGACAATTTCAGCATACCCATGCAGTAGGTAGCTCGCACAATCACAATGGCACCAAGAATGGTAATAGGAATGGAGGAAGCAATGGCCAGAACCGCAGCACCCCATCAACCCTAGCCACGAAGGACTTGAGCCACGTCACTTGCTATAAGTGTTCGAAGCCAGGACATTATGCAAATGACTGTCCTGAAGGACAAAACGGCAATGGAAGCTCTGGAAAGAAGCCGGACCCTTTCAACAGGGGACAGGTGAACCACGTTAATGTGGAGGAGGTTGAAGCTCAGCCCGATGCAGTAATAGGTACGTTTTTGGTTAAATCATTTACTGCACTCGTTCTTTTTGATACTGGCGCATCGCATTCATACATATCAAGGGGATTTGTGGAAAAGTATAGCCTACCCACTAGGATTCTTAAAACACCTATGCTAGTAAGCTCACCAGGAGCGGAGTACATGGCCAGTCAAGGATGTTTTCAAGTGCCATTAAGTATAGGAAGGCATGTTTTCCCAACGGATTTAATTATTTTGGAATCCCAAGGACTGGATGTGATTCTTGGTATGGATTGGCTGTCGATGTATGGAGGAAACATCGACTGCGCCAGTAAGACAATTTTGCTCACAACGCCAGAAGGGAGAAGGATCAAGTATGTATCCCGACATGCGCCAAACAGGACACAAGTAAATTCCTTATCAGGAGTTGTGCAGGAGGAAGTACCAGTAGTAAAGGATTTTCCTGATGTATTTCCCGAAGAGTTGCCAGGCATGCCACCGGATAGAGACATTGAGTTTTTGATTGAGCTTTTGCCAGGCACTGGGCCAATATCGAAGAGACCATATAGGATGCCAGCAAAAGATTTGGTGGAAATTAAGAAGCAGATTAAGGAGTTACTGGATAAGGGATATATTCGCCCAAGTTCTTCGCCTTGGGGATCACCAGTACTTCTAGTGGAGAAGAAGGATGGATCGTTAAGGATGGTTGTTGACTATCGAGGATTGAACGAAGTAACAATCAAGAACAAGTACCCGCTACCAATGATCAATGATCTGTTTGATCGATTGCAAGGAGCTAAAGTGTTTTCCAAGATCGATTTGCGATCAGGATACCATCAGTTGAAGATTCGAGAACATGATATACCTAAGACAGCTTTTACCACAAGATATGGACTGTATGAGTATACCGTTATGTCATTTGGACTGACTAACGCGCCTGCCTATTTTATGAACATGATGAACAAAGTGTTTATGGAGTTTTTGGATAAGTTCGTCGTAGTGTTCATTGATGATATCCTGGTATATTCGAAGAATGAAGAGGAGCATCGTATCAGATAGAGGAACCCAGTTTACCTCAAAGTTTTGGAAGCAGTTGCATGAGACTTTGGGTACTAGGCTAGAATTTAGTACAGCTTTTCACCCGCAGACAGATGGACAGATCGAGAGAGTCAATCAGATTTTGGAGGATATGCTGAGAGCTTGTGCGCTAGATTATGGATCTAGTTGGGACGATAATTTGCCATATGCAGAGTTCTCTTACAATAATAGCTATCAGACCAGTTTGAAGATGGCACCTTTCGAAGCTTTGTACGGAAGGAGGTGCAGGACACCGTTGTCATGGGACGAAGTTGGAGACCGCCAGTTGTTTGTACCAGATCTGATTAAAGAGTCTGAATAGAAGGTGAAGTTGATTCGCGATAGGCTCAAGGTAGCCCAGTCCAGGAAGAAAAGCTACGCAGATTCTAAACGCAAGGAGACAGTTTACGAAGTTGGAGACAGAGTTTATCTTCGAGTATCCCCACTTCGAGGGATTAAGCGCTTTGGAGTTAAGGGAAAGTTAGCGCCACGATTTGTAGGACCATATCGAGTTTTGGAGCATATGGGAGAAGTGGCCTACAAGTTGGAATTGCCAGAAGTATTGGCAGGAGTGCATGATGTGTTCCACGTTTCTCAGTTGAAGAAGTGTCATGCGGAGATGGCCGACATACCCTTGAGAGACACAGTGCCATTAGAAGCAATTCAGTTGGATAACAATTTGACCTATCAGGAGAAACCAGTCAAGATCCTCGAGTTTGCCAGTCGAGTTACTCGCAGCAAGGTTATCAAGTTTTGCAAAGTTTAGTGGAGCCACCATACGGAGGATGAAGCCACCTGGGAGCGAGAGGAAGATTTGCTCAAAGACCACCCTCACCTATTTTCTAGCCAACCCGAATCTCGAGGGCGAGATTCATCTTAAGGGGGGTAGGTTTGTAACATCCCAAATTTTCAATTTGGAATGTTATACATTAGGTCATCATGCATATCATATTTTATTTTGCTTTTGGTTTTGATCCTAGAAAATCCTAAGCAACTCAAGGACCCACGGAGAGAGTTGGGGATTTCGTTATTTACATATTTGAGTTTTCTCAAATTATGTAAACAGGATCATTTGATTTTATATTTTATCATCAATTATTTCTATTACAAAAATATGAGAGAGGGAATAAAATGACTTTCCCAAAATATAGAAATATTGAGGATTTAATAAAAAAATCAAATAAGTTTTATTTTGGAGTTTCTCGGTATTTTTAATTGAATTTAGGAAAAATGCGCGTTTTTCAAATTTGTAGTTTGGGCCCAGATAAATGTTCACTTTATCGGGCTTGATTTTAGAATCCCGGCAAAATTTATTTCGTGATTTTTGGAGTCAGTTTAGTATTTCTTTTTATTTTTCTTCCGAGCGGAATTATTTAAAAAAAACCCAGAACCGACTACGGGCCGTACTCGGCCAGGACTCCCTGGCCGGGGCCTTTATAAGGCGCCCGAGGTCCGAGCCGAGAGAGAGCCCAGCCGCCGCCGCCTAACCCTAGCCCCGCCCCAGCCGCCGCCGCCGCCGCCGGAGTTGCGCGCCGCCCGAGGTTCGCCGCCGCCTCGTTTTCCGTGCTGTTTTTTTTAAATTTTTTTCTGTTCGTCGTTTTTCTATTTCGTCGGATTTTTCGCGGTTATTTTCTGATCGCGATTTCTGATCTGATTTTTGTTTTAGTATAACTTTTCGCTCGTTTATCGGAATCAGGCGATTCAAGCGCCTGGAGTTTTGTCTCGAAACCTCTTTCCGAATAATCAACTTAAACATGTTTTTGCTACTGTAAAATTTGCCCTAGATCCAGATTACTAGAACGAAGTTGTTTTCTTTCGCCGTTTGATTTCTTTTGCTTCGTTCGATTTGATTCTTTTTGCAAACCAGGGTTCTTAAGTTGAACTTTCTGGTTAGATCTCTTATTTGAGTTTTACCTGTGCATTAGATGAGTACTTATTGTATGCTTGTTGTTTGTCTGCGATAGAATACCCGGAGTGCGCCGCTTGTTACTTCGAATCTCTAGGTTACGCGGATCATCAGCAAGGCAAGTAACACTTTGATCATACCTTTTCTACAACCCAGTTTTATTGCATTAGATCAATCCTCACACATTGCATGATTAGGATCTAATTAAATTGTGGGATGGGAAGTAGATGAGGTAGTACCTATTACCTGTTTATTATCAAACCTTTGGGAGTTACTTCTACGTTTGCTCATTATGCCATGCTATGCTAGTAGACGTGGATTGGGTGAGTGATATCCATGACAGATGTGAGATTGATAATTAAGGGTTTATCTAAGGTGGCAACCTAACACACATCTGGGTGGATTGAGGCACCTGGGGATTCCAGGACTTGCCTGTTTTAATTTGGACCACCACCTAGGCCCAAAGGGATCATGAGATTATTCATACTAGAAACTTCCGTGTGCAGCCACAAGCCATTATGGGCTCTGGCATAGTTGACTAAGTTGTGCGAACTCTTACAGGGTAGACTAGGAGATGTAGGGGAAAGTAGGTGTACCGGTCTATCCGTCGTAAGGTGCTAGCGCTTCTGAAAGACTGTGTCTCGGTCATCCGTCTTCTCAAACACCCTGTAGTGCGAGAAACCAAATGGAAGCGATCGAGACTTGTGGGGAAAAGTGCGCAAACCTCTGCAGAGTGTAACAAACTAATCATGGTTAGCCGTGTCCCCGGTTATGGACATCTTGAGTATCTAGTACCTGGATTATCATGTGAATCTCAACATGTTACTCTAAATTAATTTTGTGGGGTTTTAATGATGTTACTTAATTGGGATTGAGAATGCTGTCAACCATTCTCAATGTTTAACAACCACCATGATAGTAATTAATTTTATTCCTTTGAAGTAGGGAAAAATTGGCTTTACGCAAAACTGTAACCATAGAGCTTTCCACCAGCCAAATATGCATATAGTATAGCTGTTGCATTCCATTACTCTCTATGTGTTACCTTGCCAGCATATTCCATGTGCTGACCCGTTTTCGGGCTGCAACGTTAATGTTGCAGACTTTTCAGACGACGATTGAGGATTTCTAGGTCGTGGTTCTATACTCAGTGATGCCGTTGGAGTTGATGGACTCACTTATCTTCCAAGCCTTCTACTGTTATCGTTATTAGATGGCCTTAAGCCATATTTATTGTAATAAGTTCTCTTTTGAGAGACTCGATGTAATAAGTGTGTGATTGCTACTCTGCTATAAATCCTCCGAGTACTGTGTGGTGTCAGCATTACTGATCCAGGGATGACACCGGAGCACAGAGATCAGACTGTTTGAGGTCTGGTCGCTACATGCGGCGACCATCAACTTTCTACCACAGCCACACCCAATTGGATGCTGTTTGCTTCTGCGCTGATGTGCTTCGATCTGTACTCCCTGACCATCGAATTTTCATCCAACGGCTATGACACATTTTGTCCCGGGCATCCATCCTCAGCTGGAGTACTTCTGTACTACAGGTAGTACCCACTGGTGTGGCCATCTACGCCTTGTAACGCCCCGACGCCCAACTGTGGCACCCTCGCCACGGCCACGCCACCACCAGCCAGTTCATCTCGAACGAGTGAGTCATGAACCACACCACCACCATGAGAATGACATGTGGGCCGGCCACATTTAAGGTCCGCATGTCATTGACTCATAGGCCAGGCACTAAGCCACTGAAGTTCGGTCTCGTGGGCCTTGAGAGGGAAATGTAACTCCTGCGGTAGGCCTTGTGGTGCTCCTGAAGTACGAGCTCGTGCCAAACCCGGAATTTGTTTCTTAATACTACCAACTACTAGTAAGGTACACGTGCATTGCACGCATGAGATTCTGGTGGTTTGTGCATTATGCTTCTACATGTGGAGTCTTCTAGATTCTACATGTGGCAAAATCTGGTGGAATGTAGATGATATCCAACGACCAGTAGTGCTCAGATTTGCTATCTTTGTACCATTGGATTGGCTTCATCCAATGACCAACTTTCAAAGTTATGGTTTTGTTTGCATCCTAAGGTTTCCACGCCTAAGCTTAGGCGTGCCACAAGTGTGTTTGGTTGCGTTCTTGTCTCAGCATAGTTGTTCCCTCTTCATGCATGCTCAACTGAACACCCCTCTTCATGTATGCTCTCTTCATGCATGCTTCTAGTGTATTTGTGCTAATCTAGTGTGGACTCATGCACCCTCCATACACTGTACCAAACACCCAAAAGTGGGTCGAGAAGGGAACTCTTGGGATCATGCACCCTTCATACACCCTACCAAACACACCATGCATGTGTTTGGTTCATTGCTACACTTGTGGCTTGCCACACTTTTCTAGCTACATGGTCCACATGTTATAGACTCAACTTCTTGCCAAATCTTGCCACACTTGTGGTGGCCATTTTGTTAGCCACATTTTTTGTGGCAGACACACTTTGCCTAAGCTTAGTTGTGGCAAAGTTAGTCATGAATGAAGTTCAACCATGGAGTCTTCTAGATTCTACATGTGGCAGAATCTGGTGGAATGTAGATGATATCCAACGACAAGTAGTGCTCGGATTTGCCATCTTTGTACCGTCGGATTAGCTTCATCCAACGACCAACTTTCAAAGTTATTCACACACTATATAGGGGGTATAGATATAGATGTGCCAGCCCGTTGCATTGGATCCAAAGTATATCTGTTTAGTGGAGTGCACTCTAAACACATTATCTATTTATTTTTCTCTAACCTTTCGTAGCCATGCAACCAAGCCACATAAGCTTCATGGGTGCCCCCCACATCATATTATTCATACTCCCTCCGTTCCATAATGTAGTGCCTATAGATTTTTAAAAAAGTCAAACCTCACAAACTTTGACCAAGTTTGTGGAGAAAAATATTTACATCTAGAGTGCGAAACATATATCACTAGATTCATCATAAGATGTAGTTTCACATTATATTTTTTTGGTATTGTAAATATAAATATTTTTCTCTACAAACTTGGTCAAAGTTTGTAAATTTTGACTTCTCAAAAAATCTATAGGCACTACATTATGGAACGGAGGGAGTACTATGTTGACTGAAAAAATATAAATCACCCAAAACAAGATCTTCCCGTTTTTTGTTCCTACGATGCTGTGCCGTGCACGTACCTACTAGTTGTATAGTGGTAGTACTAGTTGTATAGTACTACAAACTTGGTACTAGTAGGAGTAGAGTGGTACGGAATGCTCCTACTCTATCAACGAGCCCCATCTGACACCAAATTTCTTGGCTTCCGTGCTACAACTAGATCTTCCCCTCATTTCTGTTTTCCAACCCGGCGGCGGGCGGGGTGCGGTTTGCCAATAGTCGGTTTGCTCAACGGTGGTCCCACATGAAAGTGAAAATGCTAGGCAACACGCCATCCCTAAGCTATGTGTCATCCTGGACGGGCCGTGGAGTACTCCCGATTCCCGGGCGTGTGTGGGGGGAGTGCCACGCGAACGTGGCAGGCCTTTTCCTTTTACTAGCAATGTGCCCGCGCATTGCGACAGATCCAAAGTAGTAGAATAGTAGTACTTGTTCGCAAACTTGAAAGAAATCACTCTTGTTTTGATATACTCCTAATATATTACTCCCTCCGTTCCTAAATATTTATCTTTTTAGAGATTTCAAAAGGACTATCATGTACAGATTATATAGACATATTTTGAAGTGTAGATTCACTCATTTTGCTCTGTATGTAGTCACTTATTGAAATCTCTAGAAAGACAAATATTTAGGAATGGAGGGAGTACTTTTCACTCAAAATATATTTCTCAGGCTATTTTGATGAGGTGAGGGAGGGATGTTGTTGCTTTCAAGATAATAAGGGGTTTTCTGCAAATTGTAGCAGAGAAGTGGGCTATTGTTGCAAAAGTGCCACAACTTACCTCACAGCCATTAGATGCAGATCTAATGGTCAGAAACGACGGATGGCAGACACACCACCATCACCAACTGAGTCTTTTATAGGAGTATATATTTCTCAGGCTGTTTTGATGAGGTGAGGGAGGGAAGTGGTTGCTTTCAAGATAATAAGGGGTTTTCTGCAAATTGGAGCAGAGAAGTGGGCTATTGTTGCAAAAATGCTACAACTTACCTCATAGCCGTTAGATGCAGATCTAATGGTCAGAAATGAAGGATGGCAGACACACCACCATCACCAACTGAGTCTTTTATAGGAGTAGGAGTAGAGAAACATGTATAAATTGCAACATTTTGGTTCTGCTCCTTGGCACGATTGATAGATAGAAATAACGATTGGAAACGCTAAGGCGGGGCTATTTCCGCCAGATAAGCAGGGTACGTAGTAGCTAGGTTGGCACATCGTCAGTTTGGTCACACGTGGTCCGACATGTTCTAGTGTTTCTAGCAAGATGCCCACGCGTTGCACGAAGTTGATGGAAAAGGTAAGCACAACTTATAAATTGACGGATGGAGTACTAGTTACGGTGATGCATATAATTAAGCAAAGGGATCGCATATGTCGGTATTGACTGGAACGAGAATGCAACATCATAATAAGAATTAAGGCCACGATGATGATGCGACCGCAGTGGTGGTTACAGAAGGCAAGAAAAAAGATGCATCCATCAACGTACGACTTCCTCCTCCTCAACTTAGTGCGCCAGGCCACCGACCGCCGGCTAAGGAGCGGCGGCTTTTGTGGCGAGGTCGAGGTGCTTCTCAGCAAAGGCATCCAAGGCTTCCAGCCGGTTGAGGAAGGCCAACGTCGTAGCGTCCTCACTGGCCTTGTAGATACCTACGTACATGATTTGCTCGTACACGTGGATGTGTAGGTCGACGAATTCTTGCAGGGCGACGCGCCTCGCGGCAAGCACGACCTCCAGGTTGACATTCTTCGTGGCGTCGGCGGGCAGTCGCAGGGCCACCAGGGCTTGAAAGAGGTTCTGACCATGGAGGCCGATTAGGGTGGCAGACAATGAGGAGCCCGGGCGCGAGGGCTGGAGGAGTATGGCGATGTCGTCCGCGAGCTTCTTGAGGAAGGTGAACTTGTTGGTGGTGGCAACGATCATCTGGTCCAACTAAGAGTAGTAGTTGGCGTCGACGGCGGCCATCCACTAGCCGGTCTCCAACACCGTTTGGAGACGATCCTCGATGCCATACCGTAGGCCGACGTCGTGGACCATCTGGCACAGCCGCCGGCCGCTCGCGCACATTGCTGCCATGGGTCTGGAGTGAGCTCTTTTGCGCTTAGTGTAGGTGCTTAGGCAAATGCTTAGGTGCGTACGATGTGGTAGATGCATTGGAATGGAGGGGCACTTTTATATGAGGGCAAACTGTGTTGCATTCACATCGTGCAACCTCTTTTCCCGGTCCTCCTCCCATTACTTCCCTCACGCATTAATTGAAGGAGGATGCATTGGCCGTTCAACATTTCGGGAACCGCTACTCCCTCCCTCGTCTGCATTAAAGCCGTAGCAGGAACTGCGCCGCCCACTGTCAAATCGAATAGTACTACGCCGCCCACTGCACGCCCAGCTGAACATGCCTCCTTGCCTCCATCAAACCCCTCCGTTAAACCCGCATGTAAACCGAGAAACCTACTCCGGCGACACATCCATTCTTGAGCGGGCAAGAATTAAATGCAAGAACGGTCGAGCTCCTCCCGTCCGCCCTCAGTTTAAACGAGGCCAGACGCCGGCCAAGCTCCTACTGTCCGCCCTCTATTTACACGAGGCCAGATAGACAGCGGGCAAGAATCGCACCCCTCCACCGCTCCCCCATCTCCTCCTTCACCATTTTCTCCACTCTTCCGATGGCTTCTGGGGAGCCGTTCTCTAGCATATTACCTGGCTAGGTGGCTCGCCTAGCCCTCCAGATACGGGCGAGGCCGCTCGGTGCTTCACCAACCTCGCTTGGCCCGACGGAGCCAGTGGCCGCCCCAAGCAGGCGCGTGGTTCAGCAACTCGTCGCTCTAGTTCAGCTCGATGAGGAGTGGCGAGTTGCTCCACGCCGGCACGGACGCGAGCACACCGGTACGGGCGTCATCGCTGCCGCGTCATGCCGCGCCACTAGTGTCTGCGGTGCCGCGCCTCCCGTGTCTGTGGGCGTGCCTCCCGTGCTTGCGACAATGCCATGTAGGCAGAGACAGAAGCCGGGTGCGTGGAGAGCGATGAGTCAGTGGCCAGCTTCTTCGTGTCCGCCGCCATCATCGAGGAGAAGTAGAACACGGGAGGCCGCCGCCACTTGGGTCCCATGAAGGCCACCGCCGAGGCGATGACTGCACATTCAGGTGGTTTCTTTGCTTCTTCGTCTCTTCCGAGGACCTTCATCGACCCCGCAAAGTGTCTGCCGGACATGAGGAAGACAAAAGGGATCCGCGGGTGGCCATTTAGATTATGTACTCCCTCTCCATCTGGCGGGAAATCTTTGTTCTAAGAATGGATAAATTGTATGTATCTATAACTAAAATAAGTCTAGATACATCCATTTCTAGGACAAGTATTTCCAGACGGAGGGAGTATTAATTATACCAAGAGAGCCGGATTGGCACCGGTTAGTTCATGTAAATGTAATGAAATCCATCATGTTTATATGAAGATCCGGCTTTTTTATACGAAATCCTTAATGCTTATATGAAATCAGTCCGTGTTTGCACGAATTTCATCTGGTTGGTTAGAGTTGTGAAAATGTATGCCGCTGGCATTTGATGTCGTCCTCCGCAGAAGGAAGCGGGAGGAAATTTGCCGGTTGCCGTTGGAGATGCTCTTATGCTGGAAATAATAGAGTGACATCCAATCCATTTGAGTTAATTGCGTGTATGATTGTCCCTCTATAAAAAGTTAATTGCATGTATAGTGTACACGTGACTTGCAGGGTGGCTACAGCTTCGTACAGAAAGTTAAAAAGAAACAAGTCCATCCTTAATCCTGTATTCTAAGTACTCTATGGGTTCCACTGTCAGTACAGTAGTGAAAGAAGTATATATTAAATAAGTAATATATAATATAAAAATCTGAAGTTAAAGACAGAATTCAAACTCATATCATCGCGTTGCGAGCATCCGGCGCTAACCAGTCCAGCACATTTTTGTTGTAGACCATGGTGGATATATATCTCCATGTCTACTCTTATACTCCATCCATTCCTAAATATTTGTCTTTTTCAGATTTCAAATGGACTACCACATACGGATGTGTATGTAGACATATTTTAGAGTGTAGATTCACTCATTTTGCTCCATATGTAGTCACTTGTTGAAATATCTAGAAAGACAAATATTTAGGAATGGAGGGAGTAGAAAACAGAGTTGGTGATGATGGTGTGCGTGCCATCCTGCAATATAGGCCGTCGGATTTATGTCTAACGGATAGGAAGAAAACTATGGCAACAAGTGACTACATACACATCATGTTCGCAAATACGGCCTTCCCTCGTTCATCATTTTCTCTCACAAGATAAACTACTCATACAAATGTATCTTGATGTGTCGTGCAACACACGGGCATCTAGCTAGTTTCTTTTAAAATAGTTACTGCAATAATTGGGTTGAAGTGATATATTTTATGTCTGCCCCAAATGATTTCAGATTCACTAGTAGTAATAAAGAAAAGGTTGCCTTGTTAATTAACAGAAAACAGGGTGAAAACTATCACATGAGGCCGGTAAAAACAAGGCACACTGGGTTCAGCGTCATCGTCACTACAGCTGTGCATACGCGAGAAGTCTACATATCGAGGGGGCTACTGAGCGAGGCACAGAGACACAATGTTCGGAGAGAAACCAATTGACAGATTACGATTAGATCGAGTTGTCACCCTTCTGCTGTCATTGTTGGGGTGGGGGGAGGGGGAGGGAGAGAAAGACGTATCGAGAGTGTGCGCGGTAGGCACAGAGGCACAACTAGCGAGTGTGTGTATGTGTGTGTGTGTGTTTGAAAGAGGAGTAGATAGATTACTATCAAGATAGAGGTGCCGCCCTACTCCTTCGGTGTCGGGTAGTGTGTGTGTGTGTTTGAGAGAGAAGCCAATCGATATATTAGTATCAAGATCGAGGTGTCACCCTACTCATTCGGTGTTGGGAAGTGCGTGTGTGTGGTTGTGTGGGTGTGGGTGTGTGTGTCGGGGGGGGGGGCAGTGAAACTCACATATCCCTACTCTTATAAAAAACAGAGTTGGTGATGATGGTGTTCTTGCCATCCTGCAATATAGGCCATCCGATTTATACCCGGTGGATAGGAAGGAGACTGTGGCAATTTTGAAAAAAGATACCCACACCCCTCTGCATTTGCAAATAATCATTCCCTCGTTCATCCCTTTCTCCCACAAGATAAACTACTCATACAAATGCATCTTGATGTTCGGTGCAATGCATGGGCATCTTGCTAGTAGGGAGAAGGAGTTTGTGTGACACATATCTGGCTATATTAAGGGATAGGTAGATAACATTTGTGCGAGGCATACTTAAAGCATCACGAAGATAAACAAAATTATGTGCATGCAAGTGCCAGCAAAAATGAAGTGAGAAACAATGTGTGTGTGCGCGTGTGCGTGAGAGAGAGAGAGAGCGAAATCTCAAAACAAAAGGTGCTCTGCTGGAACCCCATTGTATGTATTCATATGGTTCCGGAACTCGAGTTAACTTAGGCATATGTGTGAGAGACATTATTATACTTTGAGACGTTAGTGGCTGTGGGTGGGCGGAATTAAAGGGGTGGGCGTGTTCGACATAGAGAGCGTGTGTGTTTCTGTGTGAGAGACTTGTAGGACAGGGTAGAAAGATGAATTCTAACCTTGACGGAGGGAGAGAAATACATGAAGTGCACGTGTGTGATTCCGATGCCCACAGGGAAATGAGATATGTATGCGTGTGAGAGATATTGCACAATTCATTCACGTATCACTATCTACGATTGTGGTCGTGCATCGCTTGAACATAAATCAATATCTACTTCGTATCGTGGCCAAAGGTACAATATCGATTCAACGCTATAAAGATTGGACACTCACGTATCACATTTTTTTCTATTTAAATAAACCTTTTCAGTTGTGCATGCCAAAGTTACAGTGATGTTTCTTCAAACAACCAATGTAGCTATCATGTACATGCACCATTGTTACTCTTGCATTCAAAATCATTAGTCTTGGATGATTTAAGGTTCTATTATGAAGTAATATATGTAATATTCATATATGAATTCAACGGGTACGCAATTTATGAAATGGAGGCTATGTAATCATATGAGGTAACACTTTTAAGCAGCGGACTATAATATCCATTTCTTTTTGTGTGCCTCCACACTAACACGTCAATGCATTATGTTTAAAGTAAATAACCAATTACACTAAATTATCTATTTACGTGAGAAATACATAGGCTGGGCGTTTGATCCCTTTTTTGTGAATGCACCACTACACCCGTACGATTGGCCGCGCCCGTGTGAACGTCCAAGTTATCAGCGCATCATCCCGAGTTATTGTCTTTTTTTGGGGTGGACTTCACACCAGTTATTAACTACTGACGCGTGCCCCGTGTACATAGTCTCGCATGACCTCCCTGCTAGCACGGGCCAAAATTAGTTGAAACTGGATACGAACGATCCCGCGGGCGGCAAAATCTCCCGCCACCTTCTAAAATTTCCGCCACCTTAGTCTTTAGCATGTGAAATTCCCCTTTTGTCCTTGGTGCACGGAAACCAACAGTTACAATACCGCCCTCATCTACATAATAGGTCGAGGCTGCTTTGGTAACTTCCGGTTCCCCCCACTACGCGGCACCCCCATTTCCTCTCCCCCTCCTGCAAAAATGACTAACTCCACAACACCAGAGCGTCTCACATCACGCCGTCCGTACTTCATCGACCTTTCTCCCCTCCCCTCTCGAAACCCTAGACTGCTCATCCACCCGCGTACCATAGCCCATTCACTGCCAGCGGCCTTCACCTCACCGGATCTGCTTCTGCGTCTGCATCTAACCCTCCCACCTCCCCTAGAAACAAGTAGACTGCTCATCCACCACTGTACCACAGCCCATTCTGTGGTGGCCTTGTCCACGGTGCCGGATCAGCTTCGCCAGTACTCTCGTCAACCGCAGTGCATATGCAGCGGCTCATTCGTACCCCGCACCGAAGATGATTCGTCCACCCCCCGGAGCCGCCCCACCGACGCCCCCGTCGACGGCCTCTGATCCTCTTTGCCGACAACTTCCTCAACCCTACCGGAGCCGCTTCGCCGACACCATCATCAACCACACCGGAGTAGCTTCACCTATACCATTTTAAACCCTACCGGGGCCGCTTTGCCAACTCACAAGTCCATGACCTCAGATCCGCTGCCTCGCACCCTCATCCAACCTACCGGAGCAGCTTCTGACATCCCGTCCACGGCCGTAGATCCGCATCGTCAACACCATCCTTAACCCAACCACCCGAGCAGCTTCACCTACGCCCTCGTCTACGGCCACAGATCTGCTTCGCCCACACCGTGGTCCACCCTACCAGAGCAGCTTCACCTACGCCCTCATCGACGGCCACAGATCCGCTTCGCCCACACCGTAGTCCACCCTACTGGAGCCGCTCCACAAACACCCTACTCCATGGTTCTAGATCTCCTTACCGGACCCCAACAGCCAGCACACCATCATCACCCATGACGTTTCTAACCTGATTCCCACCGTCTGGCAAGATGCCAAGCACCCGCCACGGCCTAGGTACTTGTCACCTTTAAACCCATCCAATATCACCTGCCCGATGTACTTCAAATATACTAACAGGATGCTGTTACCTGTTATGCAGCTAGAAAAAACTACAAGGACGATGTTTCTTCTGGATCTAACAGCTTGGCCAACCAAGATCCTGGACCGAGGCATTGCTATGATCTTGTAAGAGTGTCTCTCTCTCTCTTGTATTGCTCTGTGCCTGCCAGCGTGCTTTATTAGGATTTTCGACCTGTAATCCCTTTGTGCAGACAATGATTTCTACTGCTGGCTGCTAAATTAGATATGTAGATGTCATACATGATACTACCTCGTACCTCCGTTCCTAAATATAAGTCTTTCTAGAGATTCCACTATAGGCTACATACGGAGCAAAATGAGTGAATCTACACTCGAAAATGCATCTATATACATCTGTATGTGGTCCATACTGGAATCTCTACATAGACATATATTTAGGAACAGAGGCAGTACATTACACAAAATCGTAGGTGGCATGTAGGAATTCCAGTACACTACATTAGGCTCCCTTAGAGTGCCTGCTAGTCCAACACACAGAGTCATGGCTAGTTTATGCTACGCACACAATCATTAATTGGTGGTTTAAATATGCGCAAGGGATATGCAATGTATTATCATGTAGATATGTATGAAATTAGCTATGTCAATTTGCAGCTAGGGTTACACAATGAAAAAGTACAAGATGTATGTGGCAATTTCATGGAACATCGCAAAAAAAGGAGAGCCAGCGGTGAGCCTATACAGTGTGCTATGGTACGTCACTCCTCCATTGCTATCATCATGACATGTTATTTGTATGTCAGTTCTATTGGCCAAGTTTCTTAGGGACAGTTATTACGAGTTATCCTAAGAAAATAAGCACCTGTGAATATAAGCTCCACGTAATAAGCCAACCAGTTCTTTTCATTGCGTTTTCAGCTTATCTTTGGTGTGGTCAGTGAAAAGTCTAGATTGCATTATATTTTTTCATTTTGCCGCCCCTATGAAAATTAATTTGACTTGCAAACATCACAAATTGAACCCAATGCAGTAATTAATATGATAGGAAAATAGACCTTCACTATTTGCTCGAAATGCAAATACAAAGATACCATTTACTTGGCACAATCTACTTTGGTCAATGTTTTCCATAGAGATCACATTGCCTAATTTGAACGAAAAACGCATGACCCACATTTAAATGAAGAACAATTATTTATTGAAATTCGATTGTCCAAGTGGCTGGTTATTATCATATAGCAGCACCACCTGAAAGCATCATATAGCAGCAGTAGCAGCTCATAGCAACTCATCATACAGCAGCAACATCAGTGTGCAATTCATCATATACGAGCAGCAGTTCATAGCAATTCATCATATAGCAGTAGCATGAGCAGCTCATAGCAATTCATCATATAGCAGCAGGAGCAGCTCATAGTAATTCATCATATAGCAGCAACAGGAGCAGCTCATAGCAATTCATCATATAGCATCAACAGGAGCAACTCATAGCAATTCATCATACAGCAGCAGCAGGAGCAGCTTATAGCAACTCATTATATAGCAGCAGTAGCTCATAGCAATTCATCATATAGCAGCAGCAGCAGCTCATAACAATTCATCATATAGCAGCAGCAGATCATAGCAATTCATCATATAGCAGTAGCAGGAGCAGCTCATAGCAATGCATCATATAGCAGCAACAGAAGCAGTTCATAGCAGTTCATCGTATAGTGGATCAGAATGAAAATTTGGCAAAAAATCAGAGGAGATCCTCACCTTGTTGGATGAGCTCATCCTTCAACAGCACCTCAAGGACACGGCCTGGGAGGTGGGGAGGGGGAATAAGGTGCCTTTTGCCACAGTGTGGCATCAGCCGTAGTTGTGCAGCGCCTGACAGAGTAGTGCGTTGGATGAACCACAGTGGAGCAGCTGCTGGAGACCATGAGAATGAGGGGCGACACCAGAGGGAGGAGCAGCCAGGGAGATTTGCCCCTACCTGCCGGCCATGTAGCCTAGCTGGACAGAGCATCATTGAGGACCAGGCCAGATGGGACCAGTGGTGACTGCTTGCTGGAGGAACCCTAGTGCTGCAGGCAGGGTATCGAGGTTGAGGGAAAGGGGAGAGGAGATGCAAGCAGTCAGGGTAATGAATGCTTGCGTGTTTGTTTTTACTTGAGGGTGAGGTGTGACGCGGGCGTCACCAGTTGCATTTCCAGTGTAATATAGGCAGATAACAGAGTCATTTCACTCTTCCCCTTCCCTTCAATTTTTAGTAAGGTTCTACCCGAAACACCCCCCTCCAAAGCGAAATTAGTTAAGCCCAAGCCCATAACTTAAAAATGACTTCTTTACATCTTTTATGGCTTATTTTGACAATAAGCCCTGAAAAGGTGGAATAGAACTGGCCCTTAACCTGTAATTCAATTGTGCGTGGAATGATGAATCACTCCTGCCTGCTATAGTGTACATTTAGGCATCATCCTACATGACATAACCTAATACATGTGCATTCCATTGTAGAATCTGGAATATGCAATGTTTATGTTAGTTCATACGTTGCACATGATGTTTAAATGCCCCTTAAATCTAGTTAGTCAAGTGATGGTCTTTAAGCCTCCTTCTTTGCTTCTTTTCTTGATATGTAAGATTTGCTCACACATCTGTTCAATTGCTTGTTTGCATCAGCCAACCATACCAGGACTGTTTGCTTTGATTACTTGCTGTTCTTGACCTAACACTCTAACAGAGCTTGTCAACGATTTAAACACTAAGGGCTATTGTAGTGGGGCCTTTTCTAACTCATAGGTGACATAAAGGTTTGGTTGTACACTAAAGTAGTAGGCTCTCCAAGAGTACCTGAAGATCCAGTTCGAAGGTATGCCTAGTTTTTACATAGTGCAGACATAGTAAATGCTCATTTCATTGTGTGCAAGTGCAAGAGATGCGGCGTGTTTCATTATGTGGTGTTGTTTTGTTATAATCTCATCCTTTTGTGTTCACAGACTGGAAAGTATGCATATTTATCTTCCAAGGAGACGAGTAACTAGTTTGTGTCACCTTGCAGAGGGGGTGCAATGAAGATAAGATTGAGGATTTCTAAGTACAAGATGTTAGGAAGGAGCCTTGCAAGAGAAGTAGGAGCTGCGCTGAGCCTCTTCAACCTGTTAAGGTAAGTCACTGTATCCAACTGAACAGTTCAATTCCTTGTTTGTTTCAGGCATAGTTAATTTGCTCTTTTCAATTGCTTTATTTGTCCTTAGTTAATGAGATGCCCAAAGATGATGCTTTATGTTGGGTACTTGTATAACTATTAGTTGGCATAATTAAAGGCCTTACCATTTAATTACTCTGCCGAAGTGTGCCTGATGCTTTGAAGTTTATTAACCAACTATTATTGAATGAGGCTCACAATCTAGTTTATACTAGGCTAATGATTGCATAGTTTTGCTTGATGTAGTATGTTTGTATGAAATCCTCTGCTGTTCGTTATGCTCCCTAAGACTTTAATTGAGCTACAGAATGGCCAACTGCTTGCTTACTTCTATGCAACGTGCCGTCTAAATTTGTAACTTGTCTGTGTTTTGGATTGGGCCCCAACATCATGCTCCTCTAGTGAGCTAAGAGAGACTCTGTATGCAGGCCGCACAGACTACCTTTTTTATTTTAAAATATCACCTGCTTATGCTTCATGATGTGTAACATTATTGTTAGTCCTGTTTTGCCATGTACAAAATAGCCTGTCTTGCTCGCTTCACCGTTGTAACTATATTTTGCCCTAGTCATGTGTACTTACAGAAACATTTCAGGATGAAGTGACATCAACACAAAGATCTACGAGCAGTGCGGCATGGCCGTTACCGAATGATTATGAATTGGAATTGGAATGTGCTGATGTTCTCGAGCATCAACTAGAGGTGGCAAGACAACATGTACATGATTCTGAACGTATAATCAACAAGTTGAGACTGGACATGCAGGTATTAGATGCAGGAGTCAAAAAAATGAAACAAGACACTGAGGTAACAACGAATGAATTGGAGAGTTTGCAGACTGAAATTTGTGCTATCTAAATCTGGCCAATCCAATTTTCTGAAGAGATTATAGTTCAAATGGTAAGTTATGTCGATGCCCGTCCATGATGTATGAGCTGTATTTGCCCAGTGTATGTAATTTGCTGTTTGTGTATGCTTTATTATCATTGGTGCCGAACCATAATGCCCAGTGGGTATAATCGGCTATAATTTCTTTATTGTATAGTGTAGGATTATTCTACGTTTCTATGCCTTAGTCTCTTTATTGTATAGTGTATGTTTTTTAGAGGCGGTAGTATAGAGTAGGATAATTCTTTGAATATGCTATGTCGTTCAAACGGGGGCCAACTCGCCCAAATGTTGTAGTGACCATGGACGTCCACAGGTCGTACGATCTATGGGCCATCTACGTGACGAACGATCCATGGCCTTCTATGGGCTGTCAGATCCGTGGGCCTTCTATGGGCCGTCGGATCCATGAGACTTCTATGGGCCGTCGGATCAATGGACCTTCTATGCGCCATCGGGTCAATGGGCCTTCTACGTCCCGTAGGATCCATGGGCCTTCTACGGGCCGTCTCATCTATGGGCCTTCTACGGGCCGTATAAGGGGCCGCAAACGGGCTAGAGTTGAAATCGTCCGTTCATGGGCCGACCATAACGGGCTGTCGTTAATCGGCCGTTTTTATGACGCTATGAAAACGGCCCAACGTATTAACTGGCCACAAACGGGCCGACTGTAACCATGGGCTGAATTTGGCCCACAAGCAGGAAATGACAGTAACGGGCCGAAAGTAAACGAATGCTGGAAATGAGCCCAAGAATAAATGGGCCCTGAGAAGGCCGAAAGATAACATGGGCTGGAAACGGCCGAACAGAATAATGGGCCGAGGGTTACTAAGGGCCTCATATGGGCCGAAAGACGTCATGGGCCATACATGGGCCGGAAGTTAAAACGAGCTAGAATTATATTGGACGGCCCAGATGACGCTACTGGGCCTAATTCGGATAGGCCATAAGTGGGCCCTGGGTTAGCGGGCTGTAAATGGGCTATATGCGAACATGCTGTTAACAGGCTTGCTGTGGGCCGGCCCGCCAACTTTTGACCAAGTCAAATGGGCCGGCCTTGTCACATGAATGGGCCTCTGTTGGGCCGTGCCACGTGTCGACGTATCATAGGCGCTTTGGGTCCAATGAGTGGATGACATCTGTCCCAATGGCGAGCCGACACGTGTTCCCTCCAGCCAATGATGATTTTACACGTGGAAAATCCTCATTGGTCGGTGCTGTTAACGGGTTATCGGATCCAAAACTGGACTCGACAGCTTAACGGCATTCCGTTACGGTGGATGCCACGTGTCGGTCACCCTTGACGAAAGCACTTCTATGGTGCACGATTTATCGTCATGGAAGTGGACACTTCCATGATGATAATTTTGGTAATGTCATGGAACACTTCTACGACAACACAGGTATGACTATCTTGATTCTTCATAAAATTGTCATGGATGTACATGCATGATAGAAAACGTGACCTACTGTGACAAACACGTATCATCATGGAAGTGTATTTTTTGTAGTGCTTCCGTTTGCCGAGTTGCCTTATAACTCTAGTTTCCATTTCAAACTGAGTATGCCATTCTTTCGAATTCCTTCAAACAATCAATAAATGTGAATTGCCTCAGGCTGGAATGAAGAGTTCCAATGATCTATGCATCAAAAGTAATTCTTTTTGCCACTTAAGGGAATAATTCTACGAGCCACCTCTCCTAAGGTGTCCCGTTATGGAATCATGACAATTATATCCTTGCTACTTTGAAACCATGCACCATCCTACTACAGCGTGGGATTGTTGCCTACCAAATTGAACCTCCGTCATCAGTTTCTTCCATCCCTCCTGATGTGCATTTTGTGTCTCAGCTCAAGAGATGTTTCAACATCTCACTCCATGAGTTGATCTTGGGTTGCTCGATCTTCGAGAAGATCAATTCTTCTAGAGTTTCCCTTTCCTCTCGTTGTCATGTTGGATGGATTTCTCAGAGGAAGATGTCGAGACAAAGATGATGATCGAATCAATGTTCTTATGAGGTGCAACTTGGATCATGAAGATTGTGTTAGCTTTATGTCCCCACTGTCTTCTTACCTCATGTCTTGAATCTCGGGACGAGATTCTTGTTTAGTGGGGGTGAGTTGTCACATCCCTAGTCTGGTAGTGCTCTAGGCTAGAATTTGCATCCATGCATCATGTTTAAATTTATTTGAAACTTGAAATGGGGGTGATCAAACCATAGCACTTTGAAATCCAAATAGGTCCAGCTTAAAAAATGCATTCAATGAACCCAAAATGCTTCCATCAATGTTTGATAATTTTGGCAAGGCTTGAGACCAAACCAAAAATAGTGAACATTTTTGTGGAATATTTTGGGCACTGAATTTAAATCACTATTGTATTTGAATTTGGATCTATATTCTTAATATATGGAATATATTTTCAAATGTCTTTGATATAATTTTATGTGCTTTTGGAATAGTCCAGAGAAGTAACATAAAATTATTCAGAATGTTTTGGCATTGTTTGAATTCTAAAACAGTCACAAAATAAAAGAAAACAAAAAAACAAAAGAAAAGGAAATGCAAACAGAAACCTACCTGCCAGCCCACCACTGTAGCAGCCCAACCAGGCAAAGCCAGCCCGGCCCACCAGGGGCAGCATTGTCTTCTTCCTTCTGCCAGGAGGAGAAGCAGCCGCGTGCCCGGCGCGCAGACGAGCCGCGCCAGCTCCTCCTGCCTGTAAGTTAGTGCCACCTTGGGTTTACGACTAGTCATGTCGGCCCGGGTTCTCTGTCATATGGATGCTAGCGACACTATCATATACGTGAGCCAAAAGGCACAAACGGTCCCGGGCCAGGTAAGGTGGCACCTGTGGGTATACCGTGCGTGAGGCCGCAAAGTGATATGATGTGTTACATGCTAGATCGGTGTGACTTAGAATCGGGGTCCTGACAGCTCAGCTCGCCGAACCTGAGGAACAGGAGACACAAGGGTTTATACTAGTTCGGGCCATCGTTGCAGTGTAATACCCTACTCTAGTATGGTGTGGTGGATTGCCTTGTAGGCTGGGGAAGAACAAGTACAAGGGAAGAACAGCCTCCTTAGGAGAGGTGTTCTTGAGCTCGATGAGCTTTTGTGGTTGGGGATGATCTGAATGATCCTCTTTCCTATGGTGGTGGCTAGCCCTATATATAGAGGCCCGGGTCCTCTCCCCAAAAATTAGGCGGGAAGGGATCCCACAATAGCCAATTTGAAGGGGGACAACGAGTACAAGTTATCCTGACAAAAGGTGGTCTTCGCCTGCCGAAGGCTCTGGTGGTGACGCCGTCGTGGGCTCCGTGATGACCTTCGTCTTGCCGTCCTGCTAAGCTCGGTTTCATTGCACCGATATGGAAACCTTTGCCTAACGCCTAGAGACTCCTCGCCTGCACCTACCTCTTTAGCACCGAAGATGAAACTGGCACTTTGCGCCCACTGGCGCCCGCCTGGCCTTGGTCGTCATGGCTCATGTCACGGAAACCTCACGAGGTGCCCCTCGCCTAGATCTCGCTGCTCCTCGAGAGCCAACCTAGTGAGGCTGCCCCTGAGGAGGTCTTGTGCCGTCCACCTCACGTGGCTTGGCCCCTCGCGAGGGTCTTAAGTGTTGGCTGATGAAGATGGGCCGTACCAGGACACTGGTGGAGCCACGCCCTGGGCTGCAGGTAGGCAAGTCTGGGTATCCCCGTTCCCAGGACGCCGACAGTAGCCCCCGGGCCCAAGGCACGCTCATGCGTGGCTTCACGGCGAAGCCAAGGGTCAAGTGCGGAGTGCCATGGGCCCTAACAGCCTGCGTCCTTAATTGAGACGTGGCGATTGACAGGACGTGGGCGTCTCCGCTTCCCCATGCTGCCTCGGCAACTGCCCGACTGACAAAAGGCTGGCGTGTGCCGCAGTGTCTTCATTGCTTGCCTTCGTCTTGCTCCAGATCGCCTTTCCTTCTCCTCGTTCCCAAGCCTCCAGATCTGCACCAATCCTCCTCCAAGCCCTCCATCGATGGCACCCAGCAAGGTGAGGGCCACCCTTCCGCCCTCCTGGTACGAGCCGGCCCTGAGCACGCCCAACGTCTTGGAGAAGAACCTCGCCGCCACACTCCTGATGACGGCGACGAGAAGAGGAAGACTGCGCTTCGGGTTGGCTCCGCTGAGCCGGAGGCCTCTGGCAGCACCTTCTATCCCTTCTTCATGAGCATCGTTGTAGCGGGGTTGGTTCCCCCCTTCTCTGACTTCTTCTACTCCGTCCTCAGCCACTACAAGCTACACGCCCTCCATCTTCATCCCAACTCTGTCCTCCTTCTGTCGATTTTTGCCTTCTACTATGAGGCATATGTCGGGGTGATGGCGTTCGTGGCGCTACTTCGCCACTTCTTCTATCTCCGGATCAAGGACAGCCATTGCTCGGGGTGCGCCAACTTCGTTGCGGCCAACAAGACCAACGTGATCTCAAAGGCCGGGAAGAAGGATGAGGGCTTCAGGAGCAAGTGGGTCCTAATGGACGCCAAGCGCTCCTACCGCCGGCTTGTGCTATCGACGGGGATGCCTATGTCTCACGACGGGTGGTTCCAGGCGAAGCTCACCGACCCCTGGGGCGGGACGTGTGCTGGAGAAGATGACTGCCGATCTGAAGCCTGACGACCCAAATGTGGCAAAGCTGACGGGGGCCATGATCGTCAAGGAATTCCTGTCGCAGCGCGTGGCTCCGCTCCAGGCGCGCTCGCGCCCATTGTCAAAGCTCGGGAACGAGGGTGACGAACTCCGCCAGTGTCCGTAGGCCTTGCCTGATGAGGAACTGGGCACGGATCTCCGTTCCCTGGCCGGGGACGACCAGGGGTACCCTCCGGACACCATTGTTCCTCTGTACTGCCGCCCCGACGGGGCGAAGGTTGCCGCCGCCATGCCTGTCTTTGATGGACGTGGGCTCGTGCCTCTGGCACCCTCTGAGGCCCTGGTGGCGACAACTCCGGTGGTGGTGTCCTCTGGTGACTCTGGCGGGGAGGAGGGGTAGGACTCGGAGGTGACCCCGGAGGGGATCGGGGAGACCTCCCCTCCGCGCAAGGCCGATCTCCTCCGCGCCTTGCCTGACGATGACGACGCTGGCGACCACCCGGTGAGGGAGGTCCGGCCCCCTGCTGGGGTCACCACAAGGTCCAAGGACACCCCCTCGAAGAAGTCGCCGACTATAGTTCCGACGAAGAGCAGGTCGGCACTGGTCTCCCAAGGCGAGGCTCCTGCCCTGGCGTTGTCTGGTGTTTTCGCTGGGCCGGCTACTGCTTCTTCATCTTCTCCTGGGGCCCGCGCACCGGTGCCCCAGACCGCGAGGCCCTTAGGCTCCGTGATCCTGAAGAGGGCATGAGACTACGCCGCCGTGGACCAGTAAGCATCTCGCCCTAACTTTGTACTTGCTCCCGCTTCCGTTGATGCTTCCTACTGTTCTCCTCTTGCATTATCAGGCCGACGCTGTCGGCGGAGAAGAAGAGAGAGGGAGCGGCCACATCCTCGCGTGCCCAGCAGTTTGGCCTGGCCACACCCCCTCCGGCGCAGAAAGGCGGTGAAGGCACCCATACTTCTCCCACCCGATCGTCCTCGCGAGGCCCAGTGGACCATTCTCGGGAGAAGGCGATCTCCTCGGCCAAGCCAGCTCCGGAGGCGCCTACCCCTAGCTCGCCCGTCGATGCAGCCGAGGCTCAGGAGCTCCCAGCTCCTCTTCCTGCCATCACCGGTTCATAGGTCTTGGCGATGGCGCAGCCTCCTCCTCCGGTCGAATCGCTGGCTCGCGATCCTTTCGCTTCGCCCAACGCCTTGGAGGAGGCCCTCTTCGCACTGGCGCGGCTTCAGGGCGACCTTCAAGGCGCTGACCGCCGCCTAGTGGCGGGGCGCCTAGAGCAGATCGGGTTGGCTCCATTTCGATGCATCTATCAGGGCGGCGTTGGGCCAGGCCGTGGCATCTTTGGAAGAGGACAAGCGGGCCGCCGACTGAGCCGCGGCCACCCGCGAGGTGGCGCTAAAGGATGCCGAAGCCACCAAGGAGCGCTGCCGGTCGATGGAGGCCGAGCTGGAGTGTGACACCCCGGATGTAACTTGCCATATTTGTAACTCCGAATCTTGACTTTTTCGGCTATGTGTTATGAGATTCCTTTCGTGGTTGGATTTTGTCTTCATTTCACTTTTTGTTCATGTCATACATCTCATATCATGTCATCATGTGCATCGCATTTGCATTCGTGTTCGTCTCATGCATCCAAGCATTTTCCCCGTTGTCCGTTTCGCAATCTGACACTCCCTCATGCACCTGGCGCACCCCTCTTGTCTCTTTTCGTGAGTGACTGTTCAATATTCTCGGAATGGACCGAGATTTGCCAAGTGGCCTTGTTACACCACCAATAGACCATCTGTCAAATTTCGTTCCATTTGGAGGCCGTTTGATGATCCAACGGTTAACTGGGTAACCGCGAAAGCCTCTTGTGTGTTGCAGCCCAACACCCCTCCAAAACAGCCCAGTAACCCAAACCATCTCCATGTCCTCTGTCGCCGGATCACGATCGTGTGGGTGAAAAGTACACCTCATTTGGACACTCCAAACTCCATCCACCTACAAATATGTGATCCCCTCCGATTTTTTCGTGCAGTCCAAACCCTAGCCTAGTCCCTCTCCGCCGCCGGACACGTCCGGATCGGACCGGACACGTCCGCCGCCGCGCCCGAGCCGACGGGAAGCCGCCACGTGGCGCTCTCCACCGCCAGCCGCCGCTGGCCCGCCCGAGCTCGCGGGAGGCCCTCCGAGCCCGTTCCTCCGCTGCCCGCGCCGCCCGGCCGTCTCCTCCCGCATGCCCCGCACCGCCCTTCGCCGCCCCGCGCCGCCGCCTGCCACCACCGCGCTGCTGCCTACCTCCGCCACCGCCTCACCGCGTGCCTCACTGCTCGCCGCCGCCGTCTGACTCCGTCACTCGCGCCGCCGCACGCCGGCGCCGCCCCGCCAACCACCTCGCCGGTTCCCGCGCGCGCTGTCCCCGGTCGTCCCCCGCGCGTACCCGGCCACCAACTCCGGTGCATCTCCGGTGAGCTCGAGATCCGGCCTCGGTTCTCGTGCGCATCAGGAACCCTAGATTCATTCTGTGAGGTTGACCCCGAATTTGTCTAAGTCATTTTTCTGCAATATTTTTATGCCATGTTCATCGCATCACATCTTCGTGACCGTAGCTCCAAATCATGCATATGATATGTCGAATTGTTCGTATCATTGAGCTCTTCACGTTAGAAGCATTTCCATGCATGTTACTGTCTGCTATGATGCCTTTTTCTTTGATGCAAGAGTGCTATAAAATGTTAGCTGTTGGTAATTATCAAATCATGAGGTTTTGTCATTTTTGTTGCATTTGATGTTTGCATCATATGAGCATGAGGTCTACATGTGTCTTGAACTACATCATGCCATCTTTATAGGGTTTCTCGTATTGTATTTTTGTGATCTATGTGGTGACTAGTACAAGCATGGAAAGTAGGCTCCACAATGTTGCTGTTTTCAGGGACTTAGGATTTTGCTAAGTCCTTTTCCTGCTATTATTTTGATGCCATGTAAACTTGATGCTACAATGAGATCCATGCTTAGTTTGAGATACTTCAGTAAGGATATTTGGAACATGTGGTTATGATCTATCCATTCATGCCCCTGGTTGCAATTATGGAGTGCTCTAGTATGTTGTTTTCTTGCACTACGTTTGCTATAAAATGTTCCTGGCAGAATGTTAACATGTTAATCAATATTGCTATGGTTATTGCTAGTGATCCATGCATCCTATTAACTTGACCTTGCCATGGTTGGCTTCATGAACATGTCATCTTGCTATTGGTATGCTTATTTTGTCATGCAATGCTTTGTGCTGAGTGGCATGAGCTCGCGAATTTGCTATTGTGAATCTGTTTATGTCATGCCCCGTTTTTCTACGAAGTCTAAAACTGTTAATAAAACTTGCTATGTTTACATTGGTGCCATCATATCTTCTGTGCCTTTTGGCTCATGTTCAGTAAGGTACTTTTGTTCTAAGCTTTTATTAGAATCATGCCATGCCTTGGTTTGCTATGATACGTTCCTGTAGCATGTTGTTTGCTTGCTCTAAATATTGCTTCCTGATGTTGTTTTGACATGTTAGTATTTTCACGAAGCCTGTGAAGCTGATATCTTTTGCACTTTCACCATGCTTGTTTGAACCTGCTCTTTTGTGTTTTAGCCATAGCTCAATGTTCATGTTTTGTCAAGCATCTCTTGTACATCACTGCCATATGCTTTGTTGTTATGTTGGAGTGTAGTAGCTTAGTTTCTTGTTGCATTCTAGGTGGCATCATGTTGTTAATCGCATTTTTGCGTCATTCTTGTGATGCTTGCCATTTGCAAACCGTGGATCCATTTCTGGTGATCTTTATATTGATTTCAACCAAAATCATCTCATCTTTCCAGAGGCATACTTGGTTTGCCAAGTTTATGCCTTGATCATTCTTTCCCTTCCGGAGCATGCATATGCATTGCATACCATGTCTTGCATATCATGCCATGTATTGCATCATGTTGCTTGTGCATTGCACCGTGATTGATTGTTGTTCCTTTTTCTTGAGTTCTTGCCTTGGGTAGATCCGAGAGACGAGTACATGAACGAGGAACCTGTTGAGTACGCTATCGAGGATCAAGCTTTCGACAACTCTGAGAACTTTGCAGGCAAGATGACCATACCCTCGAAATCACTTCTATTTTTTCTTTGCTAGTTGTTCATTCTATTGCTAAGTCGCGCCACCTAACACTTGCTATATCATGCCTCCCATATTGCCATGTCAAGCCTCTAACCCACCTTCCTAGCAAACCATTGTTTGGCTATGTTACCGCTTTTGCTCAGCCCCTCTTATAGCGTTGCTAGTTGCAGGTGAAGTTGAAGTTTGTTCCATGTTGGAACATGGATTGGTTGGGATATCATTATTATCTCTTATTTGCTTTAATGCATCTATATACTTGGTAAAGGGTGGGAGGCTCGGCCTTATGCCTGGTGTTTTGTTCCACTCTTGCCGCCTTAGTTTCCGTCATACCGGTGTTATGTTCCTTGATTTTGCGTTCCTTACGCGGTTGGGTGTTATGGGAACCCCTTGACAGTTCGCCTTGAATAAAACTCCTCCAGCAAGGCCCAACCTTAGTTTTAAATTTGCCTACCTAAGCCTTTTCCCTTGGGTTCTGCAGACTCAAGGGTCATCTTTATTTTAAACCCCAGTGCTACTCTAGGTGTTGGTCCAAACTGGGCGATGTCTGGCGCCCCCTGGGCAACAAGGGTCTATGCCAACCCGACGTCTTGCCCATCCGGTGTGCCCTGAGAACGAGATATGTGCAGCTCCTATCGGGATTTGTCGGCACATCGGGCGGCTTTGCTATTCTTGTTTTACCATTGTCGAAATGTCTTGTAACTGGGATTCCGAGACTGATCGGGTCTTTCCGGGAGAAGGAATATCCTTCATTGACCCTGAGAGCTTGTGATGGGCTAAGTTGGGACACCCCTGCAGTGTATAAACTTTCGAGAGCCGTGCCCGTGTTTATGTGGCAGATGGGAATTTGTTAATGTTCGGTTGTAGAGAACTTGACACTTGACTTAATTAAAATGCATCAACCGCGTGTGTAGCCGCGATGGTCTCTTTTCGGAGGAGTCCGGGAAGTGAACACGGTTCTTGTGTTATGATTGTGCGTAAGTAGTTTTAGGATCACTTCTTGATCATTTCTAGCTTCTTGACCGCCGCGTTGCTTCTCTTCTCGCACCCATTTGCGTATGTTAGCCACCATATATGCTTAGTGCTTGCTGCAGCTCCACCTCATTACCCTATCCTACCCATAAGCTTAAATAGTCTTGATCTCGCGGGTGTGAGATTGCTGAGTCCTCGTGACTCACAGATACTTCCAAACAGTTGCAGGTGAAGATGATACCAGTGCAGATGACACAACCGAGCTCAAGTGGGAGCTCAATGAAGATCTTGATCGTTGTTTTATGTCTTTTCCAGATGATCAATAGTGGAACCCAGTTGGGACGATCGGGGATCTAGCATTTGGGGTTGTCTTCCTTTATTTTGGTCCGTAGTCGGACCTTGATTGTACTATGGATGATGTATGTTTAACTTGTTATTTGTGTGAAGTGGCGATTGTAAGCCAACTATTTATCCATTTCTTATTTAGTACATGGGATTGTGTGAAGATT
Source organism: Triticum urartu (assembly GCF_003073215.2). Lineage (NCBI taxonomy): Eukaryota > Viridiplantae > Streptophyta > Magnoliopsida > Poales > Poaceae > Triticum > Triticum urartu. Next base: position 218,582,542 of record NC_053026.1, read on the forward strand.
ACCCCACTTGCGACTAAACTACCATGCGGCTATGCCTCTAAGTGGTGCCCCAACACGTGGGAGATATGGCCCTATTGTGGGTGTTAAATGGAGACCGTGTGCAACGAGCGCGCGGTCGAGGCTCGCAGTCGCAAGGAGGAGGAGAAGATGAAGGCCCGAGAAGACACCGTCACCGGTCGTGACGCCGAACTGGAGCAACTGGCAAGGGCGTAGGCCGCAGAGCGCGGCCGCCTGGAGAAGCTGGTGCAGGAGGTGGAGGCAGAGAAGGCCCAGCTGGAAGCCAAAGCGAAGGTTCTGGCAGAGGATCACGCGGCCTTCAAGTACCTTGAGGAGATATCCCGCGAGGCGCTGAAGGCACTCTATGAGAAGGGCTTGGAGAAGCCGCTGGCGACGGACGACGGAGGCCCCTCCCAGCTGCTTCCTTATCTCGTTGTGGCGCTTGAGGGTGTCGTCGCCGGGATCGTCCCCATGGTTGAGGGGGAAGCCCCCGCGCTTTCTTCTTCGGTTCTGACGCGCGTTTTCATCCACCTGCATCTTCGTGACCCCGACGCCGACCTGAGCGAGCTGCTCGAGCCCGTGGAGGAGGAGCGCTGCGCGGCCGCTGCTACAACCATGGAGGGCCAGGTGGAGGCCCCGTTGAAGAAGTTCCTTGCCATCGAGCCTGCACCTCCAACCGATGGCCCCGCCGATCCTGCGACTGAGGCCAACGACACAACCGACGGTGACGCTGCCGGCGGGAAGACGCTCCCTGATGATGGCGCCCAAGGCTGAAGAAAAGGCTTGCTGGTGAAGAACGGCGCTCCTTCTCGTTTTACTTTCCTGTGAGATTTCCTGTGACATGAGATGTGCCTCGTGGAGGCATTAAAACTCTGCCTGACATTTGGGGGACAATATGTTGTGTAACAATTTATTTGGACTCCGTGATTTCCTTCCTTTTTACTTGATATTCTATGTCGGCAGGGCCAGACCCCGCGCATACCTCAGTCGCTGTTGGGCCGTCCGGATCATCAAGACGGACCAAGGGGTGAGGGGCTACGTGGCCAGTTAGGCTCCTGAGTCGCGTTTCTCAGGAGTCCCCCTTGATGCTCAAACGGCATGCGGGAAGGAGCCGCTAAAGTAGGCCTTAGCGTTCTACGTCGGTAGGGCCCGACCCCGCGCATACCTCAGTTGCCGTTGGGCCGTCCGGATCACCAGGACGGACCAAGGGGTGAGGGGCTACGTGGACATTTAGGCTCCCGAGTCGCGATGCTCAGGAGTCCCCCTTGACGCTCAAACATCCTACATGAAGGAGCCGCTAAAGTAGGCCTTAGTGTTCTATGTCGGGAGGGCCTAACCCCGCGCATACCTGAGCCGACGTTGGGCTGTCCGGATCACCAAGACGGACCAAGGGGTGAGGGGCTACGTGGCCATTAGGCTCCTGAGTCACAATGCTCAGGAGTCCCCCTTGACGCTTAAATAGACCTTCATACCTGTCCTTGCCGCGGTCCCGCTCGGGAGTGGTGCGCGGCGACCAGGTCCGAAGGACCTGGCAGGGCGGCGTACGCTAGGCAGGGCCTGAGCGTAGCCCCCGTGCCCAGCCCCCTCGCGCGACTCTCCTGAGGGGAAAGCGTTGTAGTGAGGCTAGACACTGAGCCGGGTGGCTCCCTGAGGTTGGTACGACCATGGGGCCGCCCTCAGTTGTTTATCACCAGCGCGGAGCGTAGCGCTTCCGCACTTGCACGGGCATAGCCACTCCTCGACCGTGTCGACTGCCAGCGCGGAGCATGGTGCTTCCACTGGTGCGTGGGTGAGGGCTCCCTGTGAGTGGAGCCCCCGGGGCGTGTACAGCCCCGCCCTGACATGTGGCTTGCACGACAGGGATATACGAGGTGTGTCTGGGCACCTGTGAGCCAGCGCGGGACTCATGAGGCCCTACCTCAAGGCGGGTTGCACCTGGTCTTGGTTCTTGATAGCTTGAGTGGTCCTGCAAGATGGTTTGGCAACTTGCGCCAGACGAATTTCCTAAGGCGGTCACATGAGAGGGCTAGACACCAACGACCCCAGGAGGTGACGTGAACGGGGCCGGCCCGCTAGACAGAGCTCAGTCATTGGGTTTATCGATGCTGCAGGGACGGACCCGATCACAGACGCTGTGCCTAGCCTACTCATGCGAGGGATCCTAAAGAAAGACAACCGGCGCGTGGCTCCCGTGGTAATGAGGGCGGTCGCGGGTGGGGTATCGAAGTACTAGATAAGCAGGTGATATTCATAAAATGACTCAAGCAGAGAGGCAGGTTAGCTCAGATAGATGCAAGAACGATACATGCCACTAGGACGGACCCGAGCGGCTTGGGGATGATGTAGCCCGAGGGGCGCCCCCAGCAGGGTAAGCTAAAGATGCAAAAAGGATACACGTCGCAGGGACAGACCCGTGTGACTTGGGGATAATGCAGCCGGAGGGGCGCCCCCAACTGAATGAACTGGAAAGAGTCACCTGATAACGCCGCTGGAGTGATGTTGGAGTGGCTGAGGATGCGCGCTAAAGGAGTTGTTCCTCACGAGCCGCTAGGGCCCTGAGCCTCGGGAAGCTCCGGGGGCTCGGTTGGTTCCTTGAGGACCGTCGCCATCTCCTTCAGGACGGCGTGGTGCCTGGCCTCCCGAGCCACCAGGATGCTCCGCAGGTGGCACTGGAAGGTGGCGGCCGCGTTCGGCAAGCCAAACGGCATGCGAACATAGATGTGAGGTGGACCCTCACACCAACCAATGCGCGAAGGCCAGAAGCGCTCCTGAGATGCGGCCTTGTTGAGCCCTAGGACGTCGATGCAGACGTGCAGCCCACCGTCCTCGCCAGGATGGGGGGCTAGCCGGGTAGTGGGTGGCGGTCGCCACATACGACCCTTACCTCTTGAAGCTCCTGGGTCGCCTTGACGATGAACTCCTGAGCACCGGGCGCTCCTTGCCCAGTGCCCCCCTGAGGGAAACGTGCGGAGAAGCACGCCTCCACATGGTGCCCGAGTGCCTCCCTTGTGATGCTGGCTAGGTCTGAGGCCCTCCAGAAGAGATCCCCCGAGCCTTGCAAGAGGAGGGCGCCGAGCGCACCTTCCTATGCAAGGGAGGGAGGTGCCCCAGCTGTGGGCGCAGGTCCTGAGGTGGTGCCACTGGAGACGCTGCTCTCCTGAGGTCCCGGGAGGAGTAGCTGCTTCTTCTTCTTGGGGATGGCCTCAGGAGGGTACGTGATGCCTTCATTGTCGGGGTCTTCGATCACAACGGCTTGGAAGGCGTGCTCAAGGGAGCACACCACATCTCTTTCTTCACAGGGGACCGTGATGATGCCTCCACTCCCTGGCATCTTGAGGACGTTGTAGCTGTGGTGGGTCACTGCCATAAACTTGGCCAATGCTGGATACCTAAGGATGGTGTTGTACGGCAGAAGAATGTGGGTGACGTCGAAGTCGATGAGCTCGGTGCGGTTGTTGTTACGCTGGTTGAAGGTGACAGGGAGGCGGACCTGCCCTATCGGGGTTGCGGAGCCGTCGGTCACACTTGAGAAAGGCTTGGTAGGCTGTAGCTGATCGTATGGCACTTGAAGGCTATCGAATGTCTCGATGAACAAGAAATTGAGCCCTGCGCCACCGTCGATGAGGGTCTTGGTGACTTGGACGTTGCTGATGATGGGTGAACAGAGCATCGGAAGGACATCGGCGGTCGCCGCGCACTTGAGCTGGTCCACCGAGCAGAAGGTGATGGCGCACTTGGACCACCTGAGCAGTGATACGTCCATTTTGCATCATGCTTTTATATCCATATTTATTGCATTATGGGTTGTTGTTACACATTATGTCACAATACTTATGCCTATTCTCTCTTATTTTACAAGGTTTACATAAAGAGGGAGAATGCCGTCAGCTGGAATTCTGGGCTGGAAAAGGAGAAAATATTAGAGACCTATTCTGCACAGCTCCAAAAGTCTTGAAACTTCACGGGAGTTATTTCCAGAATATATAAAAAATACTGAGCGCAAGAAGTACCAGAGGGGGGCCACCCACCAGCCACGAGGGTGGGGGGCGCGCCCTACCCCCCTAGGGGCGCCACCTACCTCATGGGCCCCTGGTAGCCCTCCGATGCCCATCTTCTGCTATATGAGGTCTTTCATCGAGGAAAAAAATCATAAGCAAGCTTTTGGGACGAGACTCCGCCGCCACGAGGCGAAACCTTGGCGGAACCAATCTAGGGCTCTGGCGGAGCTGTTCTGCCGGGGAAACTTCCCTCCGGGAGGGGGAAATCATCACCATCGTCATCATCAATGATCCTCTCATCGGGAGTGGGTCAATCTCCATCAACATCTTCACCAGCACCATCTCATCTCAAACCCTAGTTCATCTCTTGTATCCAATCTTTGTATCCAAACCTCAGATCGGTACCTGTGGGTTGCTAGTAGTGTTGATTACTCCTTGTAGTTGATGCTAGTTGGTTTACCTGGTGGAAGATCATATGTTCAGATCCATTATGCATATTAATACCCCTCTGATTATGAACATAAATAAGCTTTTTGAGTAGTTACGTTTGTTCTTGAGGACATGGGAGAAGTCTTCCTATTAGTAGTCATGTGAATTTCGTATTCGTTCGATATTTTGATAAGATGTATGTTGTCATCCATCTAGTGGTGTCATGTGAACATTGACTACATGACACTTCATCATTGTTTGGGCCTAGAGGGAGGCATTGGGAAGTAATAAGTAGCTGATGGGTTGCTAGAGTGACAGAAGCTTAAACCCTAGTTTATGCATTGCTTCGTAAGGGGCTGATTTGGATCCATATGTTTCATGCTATGGTTAGGTTTACCTTAATACTTTGGTTGTAGTTGCGGATGCTTACAATGGGGGTTAATCATAAGTGGGATGCTTGTCCAAGTAAGGTAAGTACCCAAGCACCGGTCCACCCACATATCAAATTATCAAAGTACCGAACGCGAATCATATGATTGTGATGAAAACTAGCTTGAAGATAATTCCCATGTGTCCTCGGGAGCGCTTTCCTTCATATAAGAGTTTGTCCAGGCTTGTCCTTTGCTACAAAAAGGATTGGGCCATCTTTTTGCACTTTATTTACTTTTATTACTTGCTACTCGTTATCAATTACCTTATCACAAAACTATCTGTTACCGATAATTTCAGTGCTTGCAGAGAATACCTTGCTGAAAACTGCTTATCATTTCCTGCTGCTCCTCGTTGGGTTTGACACTCTTACTTATCGAAAGGACTATGATAGATCACCTATACTTGTGGGTCATCAAGACTCTTTTCTGGCACCGTTGCCGGGGAGTGAAGCGCCTTTGGTAGGTGGAATTTGGTAAGGAAAAATTTATATAGTGTGCTGAAATATACTGTCACTTGTTACTATGGAACATAATCCTTTGAGGCGTCTGTTCGGGGTATCTTCACCTCGTCCGGAACCACAATTAGTTACTCCTCAACCTACTGAACCTACTGAAAATGTTTACTTTGAAATTCCTTCGGGTATGATAGAGAAACTCCTAGCTAATCCTTTTCCAGGGGATGGAACATTGCATCCCGACTTACACTTAATCTATGTGGATGAAGTTTGTGGATTATTTAAGCTTGTAGGTATGTGTGATGATGTCATAAAGAATAAGGTATTCCATTTATGTTTGAAGGCAGATGCATTGACATGGTATAGGCTATGTGATGATATGGGATGATGGGACTACAAACGGTTGAAATTGGAATTCCATTAGAGGTTTGATCCTATGCATCTCGTTCATCGTGATCGTAATTATATATACAATTTTTGGCTTCGTGAAGGAGAAAGCATCGCTCAAGCTTGGGGGAGGCTCAAGTCAATGTTGTATTCATGCCCCAATCATGATCTCTCAAGAGAAATGATTATTCAAAACTTTTATGCTTGGCTTTCTGACAACAAGCGCTCCATGCTCGATACTTCTTGTACTGGTTCCTTTATGATGAAGACTATTGAATTCAAATGGAATTTATTGGAGAGAATTAAACACAACGCTGAAGATTGGGATCTCGGTGAAGGTAAGGAGTCAAGTATAACACCTAAGTTTGATTGTGTTAAATCTTTTATGGATACCGATGTTTTCCATAAAATTTAGCACCAAATATGGACTTGACTCTGAGATAGTAGCTTCTTTCTGTGAATCGTTTGCTACTCATATTGATCTCCCTAAGGAAAAGTGGTTTAAATATCATACTCCCATAGAAGTAAAAGTAGTTGAACCTATTAAAGTTGAAGAAAAGACTATCACTTATAATGATCCTGTTTGTTCCTACTGCTTATGTTGAGAAACCACCTTTCCCTGTTAGAATAAAGATCATGCTAAAGCTTCAACTGTTGTCAACAAAATTAATATTAAGACACCTAACCCCCTGAGCAAATTAAAGTTGAATCTAAAATTGCTATGGTTAAAGATCTCTTGGCCGATAATATTGATGGGCATGTTATTTACTTCTGTGATGAAGCTGCTAGAATTGCTAGACCTGATACTAAAGATAAACATAGACCTATTGTAGGCATGCCTGTTATTTCTGTTAAAATAGGAGATCATTCTTATCATGGCTTATGTGATATGGGTGCTAGTGCCAGTGCAATACCTATTTCCTTATACAAAGAATTCGAGCTCGGTACCCGGGGATCCTCTAGAGTCGACCTGCAGGCATGCAAGCTTGCCAATAGAGATACTATTTCACCAGTTGGGATTGTTAGAGATGTTGAAGTCTTGTGTGGGAAGGTTAAATATCCTGCTGATTTTCTTGTTCTTGGTTCCCCACAAGATAGCTTTTTTCCCATTATGTTTGGTATATCCTTCTTGAATACTGTCAATGCTAAGATAGACTGCAATAAGGATATTGTTTCTGTTGGTTTAGGGGATATGTCTCATGAGTTTAATTTTGCAAAATTTCGTAGACAACCCCATGATAAAGAATTGCCTAGTAAAGATGAAATTATTGGTCTTGCTTCTATTGCGGTGCCTCCTACTGATCCCTTAGAACAATATTTGCTAGACCATGAAAATGATATGTTCATGAATGAAAGAAGGGAAATAGATGAAGTATTCTTTAAACAGGGACCTATTCTGAAACACAATTTGTCTGTTGAAATCCTAGGGGATCCTCCTCCACCCAAGGGTGATCCCGCGTTTGAACTTAAACCATTACCTGATACTCTTAAATAGAAAATATATCATGTTATTATTAGTGCTAACCTTTCAAAGAAGGAGGAAGAGAAATTATTGAAAACTCTGAAGAAGCACCGTGCTACTATTGGATATACTCTTGATGATTTTAAGGGCATTCATCCCACCCTATGTCAACACAAAATAAACTTGGAGGAAGATGCCAAACCAGTTATTGATCACCAACGACGGCTGAATCCTAAGATGAAAGAAGTGGTAAGAAAGGAAATATTAAAGCTCCTTGAGGCAGGTATAATTTATCCCGTTGCTGATAGTCAGTGGGTAAGTCCTATCCATTGTGTCCCTAAGAAGGTAGGTATTACTGTTGTTACTAATGATAAAGATGAATTGATCCAGCAAAGAATTATTACAGGTTATGGGATGGTAATTGATTTCCGCAAATTAAATAAGGCTACTAAAAAGATCATTACCCCTTACCTTTATTGATCAAATGCTAGAAAGATTATCCAAACATACACATTTTTGCTTTCTAGATGGTTATTCTGTCTTCTCTCAAATACCTGTGTCAGCTGATGATCAATCAAAGACCACTTTTACTTGCCCTTTCGGTACTTTTTCTTATAGACGTCTGCCTTTTGGTTTATGTAATGCACCTCCTACCTTTCAAAGATGCATGATGGCTATATTTTTTGACTTTTGTGAAAAGATTTGTGAGGTATTCATGGATGTTCTTTGTTTATGAATCCACTTTTGATGATTGCTTGAGCAACCTTGATCGAGTTTTGCAGAGATGTGAAGAAACTAATCTTGTTCTGAATTAGGAGAAATGCCACTTTATGGTTAATGAAGGTATTGTCTTGGGGCATAAAATTTCAGAAACAGGTATTGAAGTTGAAAAAGCTAAAGTTGATGCTACTGAAAAGATGTCGTGTCCCAAGGACATCAGAGGTATAAGAAGTTTTCTGGGTCATGCCGGTTTTTATAGGAGGTTCATTAAGGACTTCTCAAAATTTTATCGGCCTCTAAATAATCTATTACAAAAAGATATTCCTTTTATCTTTGATGATGATTGTGTAGAAGCATTTGAAATACTTAAGAAAGCATTGATTTCTGCACCTATTGTTCAGCCACCTGATTGGAATTGACCCTTTGAAATTATGTGTGATGCTAGTGATTATGCTGTAGGTGCTGTTCTAGGGCAAAGAGTTGATAAGAAATTAAATGTTATTCAATATGCTAGTAAAACTCTAGACAATGCCCAGAGAAATTATGCTACCATTGAAAAAGAATTTTTAGCAGTTGTTTTGCTTGTGATAAGTTCAGACCTTATATTGTTGATTCTAAAGTAACTATTCACACTGATAATGCTGCTATTAAATACCTTATGGAAAAGAAAGATGCTAAACCTAGACTCATTAGATGGGTTCTCCTGCTACAAGAATTTGATTTGCATATTATTGATAGAAAGGGAGCTGAGAACCCCGTTGCAGACAACTTGTCTAGATTAGAAAATGTTCTTGATGACCCACTACCTATTGATGATAGCTTTCCTGATGAACAATTAAATGTCATAAATGCTTCTCGTAGTGCTCCATGGTATGCTGATTATGCTAATTATATTGCTGCTAAATTTATACCACCTAGTTTCACATACCAGCAAAAGAAAAAGTTATTCTATGATTTGAGACATTACTTTTGGGATGACCCACATCTTTATAAAGAAGGAGTAGATGGTATTATTAGACATTGTGTACCTGAGCATGAACAGGAACATATCCTACTCAAGTGTCACTCCGAAGCCTATGGAGGACACCATGCTGGAGATAGAACTGCACACAAGGTATTGCAATCCGGTTTTTATTGGCCTACTCTCTTCAAAGCATAACCGTAAGTTTGTCTTGTCTTGTGATGAATGTCAAAGAATTGGTACTATTAGTAGATGTCAAGAAATGCCTATGAATTATTCACTTGTTATTGAACCATTTGATGTTTGGGGCTTTGATTATATGGGACCATTTCCTTCCTCTAATGGGTATACACATATTTTAGTTGCTGTTGATTACGTTACTAAGTGGGTAGAAGCTATTCCAACTAGTAGTGTTGATCATAACACCTCTATTAATATGCTTAAAGAAGTTATTTTTCCGAGGCTTGGAGTCCCTAGATATTTAATGACTGATGGTGGTTCACACTTTATTCATGGTGTCTTTCGTAAAATGCTTGCTAAGTATGATGTTAATCGTAGAATTGCATCTCCATATCACCCACAGTCTAGTGGTCAAGTAGAATTGAGTAATAGAGAGCTCAAATTAATTTTGCAAAAGACTGTTAATAGATCTAGAAAGGATTGGTCCAAGAAACGTGATGATGCATTATGGGCCTATAGAACTGCATATAATCTCCTATGGGTATGTCTCCGTATAAAATGTTTTATGGTAAAGCATGTCACTTACCTCTTGAATTAGAACATAAGGCATATTGGGCTATTAAAGAGCTCAACTATGACTTCAAACTTGCTGGTGAGAAGAGGCTTTTTCACATTAGCTCACTTGATGAATGGAGAACCCAGGCTTATGAAAATGCCAAGCTATTTAAAGAAAAAGTTAAAAGATGGCATGATAAAAGGATACAAAAGTGTGAGTTTAATGTAGGTGATTATGTATTGCTATACAACTCTCGTTTAAGATTTTTTGCAGGCAAACTTCTCTCTGAATGGGAAGGTCCTTACATTATCGAGGAGGTCTATCGTTCCGGTGCCATAAAAATCAACAACTTCGAAGGAAAAAATCCGAAGGTGGTGAACGGTCAAAGAATTAAACATTATATCTCAGGTAATCCCATAAATGTCGAAACTAATAGTATTGAAACCGTGACGCCGGAGGAATACATAAGGGACACTATCCGGAATGTTTCAGACTCCGAAAAGGAATTGGCACGTGGTACGGTAAGTAAAACGACTCCAAAACAGTTCTAATGGCATTGTTTCTCTGTTTTGGAATATTTAGAAAAATAGGAAAATAAGAAGCAGACCGGAAAGGACACGAGGTTTCCACGAGGGTGGGAGGCGCGAACTACCCCCCTGGGCGCGCCCCCTGCCTCGTGGGCACCTCGTGTGCTCTCCGGACTCCGTTTTCTTGCACGATACTTCTTTTGTTCGGTAAAAATTCATTATATAATCTCTCGAAGGTTTTTACCACCGTATCACGCAAATATCTCCTGTCTTTGTTTCGAGCTTCTCCTGCTGCAGATTAGAGCAATATGTCGTCCCAGGATTCAGAAGGAGAAAGCTATGTGGCTGATTACCTTGCAGATCCTAAGGTCTATGGGGACGTGGAGCATTGTGGTTGGACTACGAAAGAAGAAGAGGACTATGAACCTAACGGAAAGGAGGAGACGAGCTTAGATGAAGATGAAGTCCCATTACCTCAACCTAGGGACATGCATGTGGAGTTCAAAAAGTCAAGCCTCCCTAATAGGGCGAAGAAACCTAAGATCGAGTTTATCCCTTTTCGCCTCTTGCAGGAAAACAAATAGGAATTATGCAAGAAGATATTACGTCATGAGCAGGAGATCAATGACCTAAGGGATCAAAATTCTATCCTCAAGCACAAATTAAGGAAGAATCCTATGCCATCAACAAAACCAACACCTTCTTCATCAACAAAGAATAACTGAGCATCGGGTATGGGCACTCCCCTTGGCAGCTGTAAATCTTGGGGGAGTGCCCCGGTATTGTATCACCATCACAACTTTTATCTTTACCGTTTTCTTAGTTCGATCCTTTTGATAATATCTTGATCTAGTAGAATAAAGTTTTAGTATGATCTAGTTGTGAGTTTTGCTTTATGATCCCTCTATGTAATCGAGTCTGTGAGCTATATAATAAAGATTAGTGTTGAGTCAAGGGCTTGATTATTTTGCTATGATCTTGAGGGAATAAAATAAAAGGAGAAAGAATAAAAAGAAACAAAGAGATCATATGGATCTTATGGAGAGTAATGACTTCACATATAAGAGTATGCTGAATAAAAGTTGTTGAGAGTTGACAAACATAGTTTTGGTCATCGTTGCAATTAATAAAAAGTAATAAAGAAAGAGAGGTTCACATATAAATATACTATCTTGGACATCTTTTATGACTGTGAGCACTCATTAAAGTATGACATGGTAAGAGTTGACGTTGGACAAGGAAGACAACGTAATGGGTTATGTTTTCTTACATCTGAGATAAATTATATTGTCATGGATCATCCAACATGTTGAGCTTGCCTTTCCTTCTCATGCTATCCAAGTCCTTTGCACCAAGTAGAGATACTACTTCTGCTTCCAAATATCCCTAATCCTAGTTTTACCATGAGAGTCCACCATATCTACCTATGGATTGAGTAAGATCCTTCAAGTAAGTTGTCATCGGTGCAAGCAATAAAAATTAGTCTCTAAATATGTATAACTTATTAGTGCGGAGAAAATAAGCTTTTATACAATCTTGTGATATGGAAGAAATAAAAGCGACGGACTGCATAATAAAGGTCCATATCACAAGTGGCAATATAAAGTGGCATTCTTTTGCATTAAGATTTTGTGCATCCAACCATAAAAGCGCATGACAACCTCTGCTTCCCTCCGCGAAGGGCCTATCTTTTACTTTTATCTTCTACCTTATATAAGAGTCATGGTGATCTTCACCTTTCCTTTTCATATTTTATCCTTTGGCAAGCACAATGTGTTGGAAAGATGCAAATATATATAGCTAATTGGATGTGAGTCTTCATGAACTATTATTGTTGACATTACCCTTGAGGTAAAACATTGGGAGGCAAAATCATAAGCCCCTATCTTTCTCTGTGTCCGATTAAAACTTCATACCCATAAATATTGCGTGTTAGCAATTGTGAAAGACTAAAAGATGGTTGAGTATGTGGACTTGCTGAAAAGCTCTTATATTGACTCTTTCCTACGTTATGATAAATTGCAATTGCCTCAATGACTGAGATTAGAGTTTGTTAGTTCTCAATGAAATTTATGATTCATATTTGAAATTGTGATTGAATTGTTACTTTGGCATAAGAGATCATATGACAATATATATATAGGTTGCTGTTCTAAGAATGATCATGATGCCCTCATGTCCGTATTTTATTTTTATCAACACCTCTATCTCTAAACATGTGGACATGGTTTTCGGTTTCGGCTTTCTCTTGTGGACAAGTGAGGTCTAAGCTTGGGTGTGTTGATACGTCCATTTTGCATCATGCTTTTATATCAATATTTATTGCATTATGGGCTGTTGTTACACATTATGTCACAATACTTATGCCTATTCTCTCTTATTTTACAAGGTTTACATAAAGAGGGAGAATGCCGGCAGCTAGAATTCTGGGCTGGAAATGGAGCAAATATTAGAGACCTATTCTACACAGCTCCAAAAGTCCTGAAACTTCACGGGAGTTATTTCCAGAATATATAAAAAAATACTAAGCGCAAGAAGTACCAGAAGGGGGCCACCCACCAGCCACGAGGGTGGGGGCGCGTCCCCCTACCTCGTGGGCCCCCTGGTGGACCTCCGATGCCCATCTTCTGCTATATGAGGTCTTTCGTCGAGGAAAATATCATAAGCAAGCTTTCGGGACGAGACTCCATCGCCACGAGGCAGAACCTTGGTGGAACCAATCTAGGGCTCTGGCGGAGCTGTTCTGCCGGGGAAACTTCCCTCCAGGAGGTGGAAATCATCACCGTCGTCCTCATCAACGATCCTCTCATCAGTAGGGGGTCAATCTCCATCAACATCTTCACCAGCACCATCTCATCTCAAACCCTAGTTCATCTCTTGTATCCAATCTTTGTATCCAAACCTCAGATTGGTACCTGTGGGTTGCTACTAGTGTTGATTACTCATTGTAGTTGATGCTAGTTGGTTTACTTGGTGGAAGATCATATGTTCAAATCCATTATGCATATTAATACCCATCTGATTATGAACATGAATATGCTTTTTGAGTAGTTACGTTTGTTCCTGAGTTCATGGGAGAAGTCTTCCTATTAGTAGTCATGTGAATTTGGTATCCGTTTGGTATTTTGATAAGATGTATGTTGTCATCCATCTAGTGGTGTCATGTGAACGTTGACTACATGAGACTTCACCATTGTTTGGTCCTAGAGGGAGGCATTGGGAAGTAATAAGTAGATGATGGGTTGCTAGAGTGACAGAAGCTTAAACCCTAGTTTATGCGTTGCTTCGTAAGGGGCTGATTTGGATCCATATGTTTCATGCTATGGTTAGGTTTACCTTAATACTTCTGTTATAGTTGCGGATGCTTGCAATGGGGGTTAATCATAAGTGGCATGCTTGTCCAAGAAAGGGCAGTACCCAAGCACCGGTCCACCCACATATCAAATTATCAAAGTACCGAACGCGAATCATATGATCGTGATGAAAACTAGCTTGACGATAATTCCCATGTGTGCTCGGGAGCGCTTTCCTTCATATAAGAGTTTGTCCAGGCTTGTCCTTTGCTACAAAAAGGATTGAGCCATTTTTCTACACTCTATTTACTTTTATTACTTGCTACTCGTTATCAATTACCTTATCACAAAACTATCTGTTACCGATAATTTCAGTGCTTGCAGAGAATACCTTGCTGAAAACCACTTATCATTTCCTTCCGCTCCTCGTTGGGTTCGACACTCTTACTTATCAAAAGGACTACGATAGATCCCCTATACTTGTGGGTCATCAAGACTCTTTTCTGGCGCCGTTGACGGGGAGTGAAGCGCCTTTGGTAGGTGGAATTTGGTAAGGAAAATTTATATAGTGTGCTGAAATTTACTGTCACTTGTTACTATGGAACATAATCCTTTGAGGGGTTTGTTCGGGGTATCTTCACCTCATCCGGAACCACAATTAGTTACTCCTCAACCTACTAAAAATGTTTACTTTGAAATTCCTTCGGGTATGATAGAGAAACTGCTAGCTAATCCTTTTCCAGGAGATGGAACATTACATCCCGACTTACACTTAATCTACGTGGATGAAGTTTGTGGATTATTTAAGCTTGCAGGTATGCACGATGATGTCATCAAGAATAAGGTCTTCCCTTTATCTTTGAAAGGAGATGCATTGACATGGTATAGGCTATGTGATGATATGGGATCATGGGACTACAAATGGTTGAAATTGGATTTCCATCAGAGGTTTGATCCTATGCATCTCGTTCATCGTGATCGTAATTATATATATATAATTTTTGGCCTCGCGAAGGAGAAAGCATCGCTCAATCTTGGGGGAGGCTCAAGTAAATGTTGTATTCATGCCCCAATCATGAGCTCTCAAGAGAAATGATTATTCAAAACTTTTATGCTCGGCTTTCTGACAACAATCGCTCCATGCTCGATACTTCTTGTACTGGTTCCTTTATGATGAAGACTATTGAATTCAAATGGAATTTATTGGAGAGAATTAAACGCAACTCTGAAGATTGGGATCTCGATGAAGGTAAGGAGTCAGGTATAACACCTAAGTTTGATTGTGTTAAATCTTTTATGGATACCGATGTTTTCCATAAATTTAGCACTAAATATGGACTTGACTCTGAGATAGTAGCTTCTTTCTGTGAATTGTTCGCTACTCATGTTGATCTCCCTAAGGAGAAGTGGTTTACATATCCTCCTCCCGTAGAAATGAAGTAGTTGAACCTATTAAAGTTGAAGAAAAGACTATGACTTATAATGATCCGGTTGTTCCTACTGCTTATGTTGAGAAACCACCTTTCCCTGTTAGAATAAAGGATCATGCTAAAGCTTCAACTGTTGTCAACAAAAGTAATATTAAGACACCTAAACCCCCTGAGCAAATTAAAGTTGAACCTAAAATTGCTATGGTTAAAGATATCTTGGCCGATAATATTGATGGGCATGCTATTTACTTCTGTGATGAAGCTGCTAGAATTGCTAGACCTGATACTAAAAATAAACATACACCTGCTGTAGGCATGCCTCTTATTTCTGTTAAAATAGGAGATCATTGTTATCATGGCTTATGTGATATGGGTGCTAGTTCTAGTGCAATACCTATTTCCTTATAAAAAGAAATTATGCATGATATTGCACCCGCTGAGATAGAAGATATCAATGTTACCATTAAGCTTGCCAATAGAGATACTATTTCACCAGTTGGGATTGTTAGAGATGTTGAAGTCTTGTGTTGGAAGGTTAAATATCCTGCTGATTTTCTTGTTCTTGGTTCCCCACAAGATAGCTTTTGTCCCATTATATTTGGTAGACCCTTGTTGAATACTGTCAATGCTAAGATAGACTGCAATAAGGATATTGTTTCTGTTGGTTTAGGGGATATGTCTCATGAGTTTAGTTTTGCTAAATTTCATAGACAACCCCATGATAAAGAATTGCCTAGTAAATATGAAATTATTGGTCTTGCTTCTATTGCCGAGCCTCCTACTGATCCCTTAGAACAATATTTTCTAGACCATGAAAATGATATGTTCATGAATGAAAGAAGGGAAATAGATGAAGTATACTTTAAACAGGGACCTATTTTAAAACACAATTTTCCTGTTGAAATCCTAGGGGATCCTCCTCCACCCAAGGGTGATCCCGCGTTTGAACTTAAACCATTACCTGATACTCTTAAATATGCTTATCTTGATGAAAAGAAAATATATCCTGTTATTATTAGTGCTAACCTTTTAGACAAGGAGGAAGAGAAATTATTGAAAACTCTGAAGAAGCACCATGCTACTATTGGATATACTCTTGATGATCTTAAGGGCATTAGTCCCACTCTGTGTCAACACAAAATAAACTTGGAGGAAGATGCCAAACCAGTTATTGATCACCCAACGACGGCTGAACCCTAAGATGAAAGAAGTGGTAAGAAAGGAAATATTAAAGCTCCTTGAGGCAGGTATAATTTATCCCTTAATGATAGTCAGTGGGTAAGTCCTGTCCATTGTGTCCCTAAGAAGGGAGGTATTACAGTTGTTCCTAATGATAAAGATGAATTGATCCCGCAAAGAATTATTACAGGTTATAGGATGGTAATTGATTTACGCAAGTTAAATAAGGCTACTAAAAAAGATCATTACCCCTTACCTTTTATTGATCAAATGCTAGAAAGATTATCCAAACATACACATTTTTGCTTTCTGGATGGTTATTCTGGCTTCTCTCAAATACTTGTGTCTGCTGATGATCAATCAAAGACCACTTTTACTTGCCCTTTAGGTACTTTTTCTTATAGACGTATGCCTTTTGGTTTATGTAATGCACCTCCTACCTTTCAAAGATGCATGATGGCTATATTTTTTGACTTTCGTGAAAAGATTTGTGAGGTATTCATGGATGATTTCTTCGATTATGGATCCTCTTTTGATGATTGCTTGAGCAACCTTGATCGAGTTTTGCAGAGATGTGAAGAAATTAATCTTGTTCTAAATTGGGAGAAATGCCACTTTATGGTTAATGAAGGTATTGTCTTGGGGCATAAAATTTCTGAAAGAGGTATTGAAGTCGACAAAGCCAAAGTTGATGCTATTGAAAAGATGCCGTGTCCCAAGGACATCAAAGGTATAAGAAGTTTTCTGGGTCATGCCGGTTTTTATAGGAGGTTCATTAAGGACTTGTCAAAAATTTATCGGCCTTTGACTAATCTATTACAAAAAGATATTACTTTTGTCTTTTATGATGATTGTGCAGAAGCATTTGAAATACTTAAGAAAGCATTGATTTCTGCACCGATTGTTCAGCCACCTGATTGGAATTTACCCTTTGAAATTTCGTGTGCTGCTAGTGATTATGCTGTAGGTGCTGTTCTAGGGCAAAGTGTTGATAAGAAATTAAATGTTATTCAATATGCTAGTAAAACTCTAGACAATGTCCAGAGAAATTATGATATCACTGAAAAAGAATTTTTAGCAGTTGTTTTGCTTGTGAGAAGTTCAGACCTTATATTGTTGATTCTGAAGTAACTATTCACACTGATCATGCTGCTATTAAATACCTTATGGAAAAGAAAGATGCTAAACCTAGACTTATTTGATGGGTTCTCCTGCTACAAGAATTTGATTTGCATATTATGGATAGAAAGGGAGCTGAGGACCCCATTGCAGACAACTTCTCTAGGTTAGAAAATGTTCTTGATGACCCACTACCTATTGATGATAGCTTTCCTGATGAACAATTTAATGTCATAAATGCTTCTCGTACTCCTCCATGGTATGCTGATTATGCTAATTATATTGCTGCTAAATTTATACCACCTAGTTTCACATACCAGCAAAAGAAAAAGTTCTTCTATGATTAGAGACATTACTTTTGGGACGACCCACATCTTTATAAAGAAGGAGTAGATGGTATTATTAGACGTTGTGTACCTGAGCATGAACATGAACAGATCCTACGCAAGTGTCACTCCAAAGCCTTTGGAGGACACCATGCTGGAGATAGAACTGCACACAAGGTATTGCAATCCGGTTTTTATTGGCCTACTCTCTTCAAGGATCCTCGTAAGTTTGTCTTGTCTTGTGATGAATGTCAAAGAATTGGTAATATTAGTAGATGTCAAGAAATGCCCTATGAATTATTCACTTGTTATTGAACCATTTGATGTTTGGGGCTTTGATTATATGGGACCATTTCCTTCCTCTAATGGGTATACACATATTTTAGTTGTTGTTGATTACGTTACTAAGTGGGTAGAAGCTATTCCAACTAGTAGTGTTGATCATAACACCTCTATTAAGATGCTTAAAGAAGTTATTTTTCCGAGGTTTGGAGTCCCTAGATATTTAGTGACTGATGGTGGTTCACACTTTATTCATGGTGCCTTTGGTGAAATGCTTGCTAAGTATGATATTAATCATAGAATTGCATCTCCATATCACCCACAGTCTAGTGGTCAAGTAGAATTGAGTAATAGAGAGCTCAAATTAATTTTGCAAAAGACTATTAATAGATCTAGAAAGAATTGGTCCAAGAAACTTGATGATGCATTATGGGCCTATAGAACTGCATATAAAAATCCTATGGGTATGTCTCTGTATAAAATGTTTTATGGTAAAGCATGTCACTTACCTCTTGAATTAGAACATAAGGCATATTGGGCTATTAAAGAGCTCAACTATGACTTCAAACTTGCTGGTGAGAAGAGGCTTTTTGAAATTAGCTCACTTGATGAATGGAGAACCCAGGCTTATGAAAATGCCAAGCTATTTAAAGAAAAAGTTAAAAGATGGCATGATAAAAGGATACAAAAGAGTGAGTTTAATGTAGGTGACTATGTATTGCTATACAACTCTCGTTTAAGATTTTTTGCAGGAAAACTTCTCTTTAAATGGGAAGGTCCTTACGTTATCGAGGAGTTCTATCGTTCCGGTGCCATAAAAATCAACAACTTCGAAGGCACAAATCCAAAGGTGGTGAACAGTCAAAGAATTAAACATTATATCTCAGGTAATCCCATAAATGCCGAAACTAATATTATTGAAACCGTGACCCCGGAGGAATACATAAGGGACACTTTCCGAAACGTTTCAGACTCCGAAAAGGAATATGTACGTGGTAGGGTAAGTAAACCGACTCCAAAGCAGTTCTAATGGCAACATTTCTCTGTTTTGGAATATTTAGAAAAATCGGAAAATAAGAAGCAAACTAGAAAGGACACGAGGCTTCCATGAGGGTGGGAGGCACTCCCTACCCCCCTGGGCGTGCCCCCTGCCTCATGGGCACCTCGTGCGCTCTCCGGACTCCGTTTTCTTGCATGATACTTCTTTTGGTCGGTAAAAAATCATTCTATAATCTCCCGAAGGTTTTGACCACCGTATCACGCAAATATCTCCTGTCTTTGTTTCGAGCTGTTCCTGCTGCAGATTAGAGCAATATGTCTTCCCAGGATTCGGAAGGAGAAAGCTATGTGGCTGATTACCTTGCAGACCCTAAGGTCTATGGGGACGTGGAGCATTGTGGTTGGACTACGGAAGAAGAAGAGGACTATGAACCCAAGGGAAAGGAGGAGACGAGCTCAGATGAAGATGAAGTCCCATTACCTCAACCTGGGGACATGCATGTGGAGTTCAAAAAGTCAAGCCTCCCTGATAGAGCAAAGAAACCTAAGATCGAGTTTATCCCTTTTTGCCTATTGCAGGAAAACAAACAGGAATTATGCAAGAAGATATTAAATCATGAGCAGGAGATCGATGACCTAAGGGATCAAAATTCTGTCCTCAAGCGCAAATTAAGGAAGAATCCTACGCCATCAACAAAACCAACACCTTCTTCATCAACAAAGAAGAACTGAGCATCGGGTATGTGCACTCCTTTGGCAGCTGTCAATCTTGGGGGAGTGCCCCGGTATCGTATCACCATCACAACTTTTATCTTTACCGTTTTCTTCGTTCGATTCTTTTGATAATATCTTGATCTAGTAGAATAAAGTTTTAGTATGATCTAGTTGTGAGTTTTGCTTTATGATCCCTCTATGTAATCGAGTCCGTGAGCTATATAATAAAGATTAGTGTTGAGTCAAGGGCTTGATTATTTTGCTATGATCTTGAGGGAATAAAATAAAAGGAGAAATAATAAAAAGAAACAAAGAGATCATATGGATCTTATGGAGAGTAATGACTTCACATATAAGAGTATGATGAATAAAAGTTGTTGAGAGTTGACAAACATAGTTTTGGTCATCGTTGCAATTAATAAGAAGTAATAAAGAAAGAGAGGTTCACATATAAATATACTATCTTGGACATCTTTTATGATTGTGAGCACTCATTAAAGTATGACTTGCTAAGAGTTAACGTTGGACAAGGAAGACAATGTAATGGGTTATGTTTTCTTACATATGAGATAAATTATATTGTCATGGATCATCCAACATGTTGAGCTTGCCTTTCATTCTCATGCTAGCCAAGTCCTTTGCACCAAGTAGAGATACTACTTGTGCTTCCAAATATCCCTAAACCCTGTTTGACCATGAGAATCCACCATATCTACCTATGGATTGAGTAAGATCCTTCAAGTAAGTTGTCATCGGTGCAAGAAATAAAAATTATTCTCTAAGTATGTATAACTTATTAGTGCGGAGAAAATAAGCTTTATACGATCTTGTGATATGGAAGAAATAAAAGCGATGGACTGCATAATAAAGGTCCATATCACAAGTGGCAATATAAAGTGGCGTTCTTTTGCATTATGATTTTGTGCATCCAACCATAAAAGCGCATGAAAACCTCTGCTTCCCTCTGCGAAGGGCCTATCTTTTACTTTTATCTTCTACCTTATATAAGAGTCATGGTGATCTTCACCTTTCCTTTTCATATTTTATCCTTTGGCAAGCACAATGTGTTGGACAGATCCAGATATATATAGCTAACTGGATGTGAGTCTTCATGAACTATTATTGTTGACATTACCCTTGAGGTAAAACGATGGGAGGCAAAACCATAAGCCCCTATCTTTCTCTGTGTCCGATTAAAACTTCATACCCATAAATATTGCGTGAGTGTTAGCAATTGTGAAATACTAAAAGATGGTTGAGTATGTGGACTTGCTGAAAATCTCTTATATTGACTCTTTCCTACGTTATGATAAATTGCAATTGCCTCAATGACTGAGATTAGAGTTTGTTGGTTCTCAGTGAAGTTTATGATTCATATTTGAAATTGTGATTGAATTTTTTACTTTGGCATAAGAGATCATATGACAATATATATATTGGTTGTTGTTCTAAGAATGATCATGATGCCCTCATATCCGTATTTTATTTTTATCGACACCTCTATCTCTAAACATGTGGACATGTTTTTCGATTTCGGCTTTCGCTTGAGGATAAGCGAGGTCTAAGCTTGGGGGAGTTGATACGTCCATTTTGCATCATGCTTTTATATCCATATTTATTGCATTATGGGTTGTTGTTACACATTATGTCACAATACTTATGCCTATTCTCTCTTATTTTACAAGGTTTACATAAAGAGGGAGAATGCCGTCAGCTGGAATTCTGGGCTAGAAAAGGAGCAAATATTAGAGACCTATTCTGCACAGCTCCAAAAGTCTTGAAACTTCACGGGAGTTATTTCCAGAATATATAAAAAATACTGAGCGCAAGAAGTACCAGAGGGGGGCCACTCACCAGCCACGAGGGTGGGGGGCGCGCCCTACCCCCCTGGGGGCGCCACCTACCTCATGGGCCCCTGGTAGCCCTCCGATGCCCATCTTCTGCTATATGAGGTCTTTCATCGAGGAAAAAAATCATAAGCAAGCTTTTGGGACGAGACTCCGCCGCCACAAGGCGAAACCTTGGCGGAACCAATCTAGGGCTCTGGCGGAGCTGTTCTACCGTGGAAAATTCCCTCCGGGAGGGGGAAATCATCACCATCGTCATCATCAACGATCCTCTCATCGGGAGTGGGTCAATCTCCATCAACATCTTCACCAGCACCATCTCATCTCAAACCCTAATTCATCTCTTGTATCCAATATTTGTATTCAAACCTCAGATTGGTACATGTGGGTTGGTAGTAGTGTTGATTACTCCTTGTAGTTGATGCTAGTTGGTTTACTTGGTGGAAGATCATATGTTCAGATCCATTATGCATATTAATACCCCTCTCATTATGAACATGAATATGCTTTGTGAGTAGTTACATTTATTCTTGAGGACATGGGAGAAGTCTTGCTTTTAGTAGTCATGTGAATTTCGTATTCGTTCGATATTTTGATAAGATGTTGTCATCCCTCTAGTGGTGTCATGTGAACATCGACTACATGGCACTTCACCATTGTTTGGGCCTAGAGGGAGGCATTGGGAAGTAATAAGTAGATGATGGGTTGCTAGAGTGACAGAAGCTTAAACCCTAGTTTATGAGTTGCTTCGTAAGGGGCTGATTTGGATCCATATGTTTCATGCTATGGTTAGGTTTACCTTAATACTTCTGTTGTAGTTGCGGATGCTTGCAATGGGGGTTAATCATAAGTGGGATGCTTGTCCAAGTAAGGGTAGTACCCAAGCTCTGGTCCACCCACATATCAAATTATCAAAGTACCGAACGCGAATCATATGATCGTGATGAAAACTAGCTTGAAGATAATTCCCATGTGTCCTCGGAAGCACTTTCCTTCATATAAGAGTTTGTCCAGGCTTGTCCTTTTCTACAAAAAGGATTGGGCCATCTTTCTACACTTTATTTACTTTTATTACTTGCAACTCGTCACCAATTACCTTATCACAAAACTATTTGTTACCGATAATTTCAGTGCTTGTAGAGAATACCTTGCTGAAAACCACTTATCATTTCCTTCTGCTCCTTGTTGGGTTCGACACTCTTACTTATTGAAAGGACTACGATAGATCCCCTATACTTGTGGGTCATCAAGTGGGTGCGTAGCCTCAAGCCAGGGAAAGGCCACTTTCACCTCACGAGCAAAATGCTTGAAGATGTGCTGGGAAGCTGGGGCCTGAGCACCACCCAGGATGCAGGCGATAGCGCGCGACTCTTGGAAGCCCCCAACCCCCTCGTCCTGACAGTGCTCTTCATTCCTCCTTGGTGGTGGAGGTAGTGGAGGGAGGCCAGCATTGCCCTGAGGACGGTTCTCTTGAGGCTGGTCCCTACAGGCGCCCTCGCGAGACTGATCCTGCCAGTGGTCCTCGCGAGGCCGGTCGCGCCACTCCTGACGGGGGCCACGGTCGTCCCAGCGTCCCCGCTTTGTCCTCCTCCTCGGCCGTAGCCCCGGTAATTGCGCTCGGGGTGCCGACCGAAGCCTCCATCTCGAGTGGCTCTGAGCTCTTGGCAGGCGTTAGTGTTGTGGCTGTGCATGTTGTGGAAGGTGCAGAACGGACGACTGCTCTTAGACGACTCAGGGTGGTACCGGCTGCGCTTCGAGTCCGGCTCCGCCACGAGCACGGCTACTCCCTTGCACTTCACATCCTTGGCCTTGGCTTTCTTCTCTTCGGGGTCAGCAGGAGGGATCTCGAGGAGGGAGAGGCTCCCCTGCTCAGCTCTTGCGCACTTGGTTGCCATGTTGAACATCTCCAGGGCCGAGCATAGCTCTTCGTGGATGGCGAGCTCCTCCTTCATCTTGACGTCACGGACGCCATCGGAGAAAGCAGAGTTGATGGCCTCATCTATCACCTTGGGGATCTTGAGGCGGACGCTACTGAAGCGGTGGATGTACTTTTGTAGGGTTTCCCCTGGTTGCTGCTTGATGCGCCGCAGGTCGCCCATGGCTGGTGGGAGGCGGCGAGTGCCCTAGAAGTTGGCGAAGAAACGCTCACGCATCTCGCCCCAGGAGGAGATCGATCCCACTGGCAGGTTCAGGAGCCACGAGCGAGCACCATCCTTGAGAGCCATGGGAAACCAGTTCGCCATGACTTTCTCGTCGCCGTTGGCCGCCTCGATGCTCAGCTCGTAGAGCTGCAAGAACTCCTCAGGGCCAGGGGTGGTGCCGTAGCGCGGAGGAAGGTCTGGCATGAACTTGCCTGGCCAGATGATGGTGCGCAGCTCGGGAGTAAAGGCTCGGCAGCTTGTTGTGGTCATCGGAGCCCGTCGTGGTGGTGGTGCCTGGTCTTGGTACCCACGTACTGCCATGGCAGGCGGCGCGCGGTCTTGACATGGTGGTGCAGGGAGTGCGGGAGCGTTTTCTCGCGGTCGTAGGTCCTCCTGGCAGCTTCCTTCTTCGTGCACGGGCACATGGCGTGGCGGATCACGCTGCAGGACCACACGTCTTGGGGCGAGGACACCGTCTTGATGCGGAGGAGGTGGGGGCGCTCCGTGAGCCGCGCATCTCGGTGCGAGGGCGCTGTCTTGATGTAGAGGTGGCGGAGGCGCTTCATGAGCTACGTCTCCCGCGGTTGGAGGTGGGCGAGGCAGCAAGAGGGATGGTGCAGGGGAGCCCCGAGCGGCGCTGACGAGCTCGGCGATGCGGTCCAGCCAGTCTTCATAGAGGTCATCGACCAGGTGGTAACGCAGGAGCTCGCACGCCATGAGCAGCAAGGCTTACGCGTCCACGAGCGCGCAACGAGCGTGGGACGACGAGCTGGCCGGAGTCAGCGACGGGGTGGCAGTGCGGCCGTCCCGCCGCACCGAGGGGTGCAGCGATGATGCTTGCTGCTCTTTCGCTGCCGGGCCGGTGGCGGCGTTGGCAGAAAGTGATGGAGAACGGGGGCGAGGTTCGCCAACGGGTGACGTCTGAGCGACGCGGGCGGCGAGGGCGGCGCGGCGCTCAGCACGGGCTCAGCGAGCATCAGACATGGATGCGATGGAGCTGTGGAATGCGGGTCGACAGAAGGAAAGCTTCAGCGCACCCCTACCTCGCGCGCCAAATGTCGGATTACGGGTTCTGGCAAACCCTTCAGGTTTGAACACTAGGGTGGGCACGAAGATCTCTCTCCCCCTAGCTCACACTCTCACAATGATCTCAAAGCCCAGCTCGCCGAACCCGAGGAACAAGAGACACAAGGGTTCATACTGGTTCGGGCCACCATTGCGCTGTAATACCCTACTCCACTGTGGTGTGGTGGATTGCCTTGTAGGCTGGGGAAGAACAAGTACAAGGGAAGAACAACCTCCCGAGGAGAGGTGTTCTTGAGCTCGATGAGCTTGTGTGGTTGGGGATTATCTAAATGATCCTCTATCCTATGGTGGTGGCTAGCCCTATATATAGAGGCCCGGGTCCTCTCCCCAAATATTAGGTGGGAAGGGATCCCACAATGGAAAATTTCAAGGGGGACAACGAGTACAAGTTATCCTGACAAAAGGTGGTCTTCGCATGCCAAAGGCTCTTGTGGTGACACCGTCGTGGGCTCCGTGATGACCTCCGTCTTGCCGTGCTACTGGTCTCAGTCTCGTTGCACCGACATGGAAACCTTTGCCTGACGCCTCGGAACTCATCGCCTGCGCCTGCCTCTTTAGCACCGAAGAGGAAACTGGCACTCTGTGCCCGCTGGCGCCCGCCTGGCCTTGGTCGTCATGGCTCACTGTCGGGTTTCGGGTTCCGGCAGACCCTTGAGGTTCAAACACTGGGTGCGCGTGGAGATCTCTCCCCTACCGTTCTACGTCCGATCCTCTCATGCGAACTAAGATGAAAATGATGAACAACACAAGAGACACGATGTTTATACTGGTTCGGGCCACCGTTGTGGTGTAATACCCTACTCCAGTGTGTGGTGTGGTGGATTGCCTCTGGGGCTGATGATGGACAGTACAAGGGAAGAACAACCTCACGAGAGGTGTTCTTGAGCTGGTGCGATGAACTGCTAGGGTGAGTTCGGTCGCCTCTCTCTCTCTCTGTGTGTGCTAGGGTTCTACCAGGTCTCTCCGGGTGTGTCCCTCACTCTGTGGTGGCTAGCCCTATTTATAGAGGCCCTGGGCCTCTCCCCAAATAATGAGCGGGAAGGGCGCCAACAATTGGCCGTTTCAAAGGGGAACATCTAGTACAAGTTATCCTGACCAAACATGGTCTTCGGCTGCCAAAAGCACTGGCGATGACGCCGTCTTGGGCTCCATGGCGACCTCCGTCCTGCCGTCCGGCTGGGCTTGGTCTCGTTGCACCGGGATGGTAAACTTTGCTTGATGCCTTGGCCAGTGCTTGCCCCCTTTGCACCAAAGGGGAAACAAGGACACTGCGCAGGCCGGCGCCCGCCTGGTCTCGGTCGTCATGGCTTGCGTCACGGGTTCCTCGCGAGGTACCCTTGCCTTGATCTCTCCGCCTCCTCGCGAGCCTGCCTGATGAGGCTGCCTCTGAGGAAGCTTCCTGTCATCCGCCCCGCAAGGCTTGGCCCCTCGCGAGGGTCTTGAGCTTGAGCTGATGAAGACGGGCCGCGCTGGGCCCCTGCTTGAGCCACGCCGCAGGCCACAGGCAGGCAAGTCTGCGGACCCCCGTTCCCAGAATGCCAACAGTAGCCCCCGGGCCCAAGGCGCGCCCGGGCTTGGCCTAGTAGGAAAACGAAAAGGGCAAGCGCGAAGCGCCACGGGCCCTATCAGCCTGCGGCCTTGGGCGCCGCGTGGCGATTGATTGGACGTGGGCGACTGCGCTTCCCCATGATGCCTCGGGACCGCATGACTTGATAAGTCCCTGCATGCAGAGAAACCGGTCATGATTACCTGCGATCGTGGTGCACGGCGGTTGGCCTCCTCCGGCTATAAGTACGGGGCTGGACGACCCCCTTCGGCCCGTCCCTCCTTGCTGCTCCTTTCCTCCTTCTTGATTACTCGTCGCTCCCATGGCTCCAAAGAGATTCTCGGCCGCGGAGAAAGGAAAGGCCCCCCAGGCTGGGCCTGACTCCCCTCCGGCCAAGCACGGCCGAGGCCGCCCTCGCAAGTATACCACGGTCCCCGTGGTGGCCTCCCGCGGCCATGGAGGCGGTTCCCGACACGGTGGTGAGTGCCCGGCTGCCGACGGGGGGCACGCCGTGGGTGTGCGCCCCCCTAGGCCATGCTTTCGCTCTACGGAGGTGCTGCCGGAGTTTGTCGTGTTGTCGGCAGACCCATCAAGCACCAGGCTTCAGCTCCCCCGTTTCTTCATAGATGAACTGCCGGCCAGCGCCCAGTGCGGCTTCTGGCTCCAGGCAGACGGATGCTGCAGCAGGGCCTCCTGGGCGTCGCTGGAGGTCTCCGTTTCTAGGAACGGGGCTCTGACACGCGGCTGGCAGACGTTTGCCCACGCGCGTGGCCTGAGCCGGTGGTGCACCCTGTACTTCAAGTTTGATGGTGACGCCACCCTCTACATGAGGGTGTTCGGGGAAGACGGTCGCCGTGCCGGGTGTTGCCCTGAAGACGACGACCGCGGCCGCCTGCCCAGCCCTGGCTCCGACCAGGATGAAGATGACGACTGGCGTACAGGCGGCGGCACTCAGGGTTCGCCGAGCTTCGGCGACCCCCTCTCAGGAAGCAGCTTATCCAGCGGTGGCCGCGACCAGCCTCCTCGCCGTCGTGCCCTCTTGGGTGAAGGTAGCGGGTCAGCCCGCCGTCGCGCCCCGGTGAAGCGGGAGGAGGGATTCGCCTGAGCCCCACGAGCAGCTCGAGCCTTCACTATGGGTTGGCGCAGGATGAATCGCGCCCGTTTTGTCTTCTTTCTTATCCTACGTAAAAATAGTAAGTAATGTAGGGCCCTGTGGGGGCGTATTAGAACTGTTGCTATTTAACCATCGCGTTGTTTCCACTATTTTCTGCGCCGTGTTTTCACGCCGCGCTCCCATGTGCGGGAACCATTTTAGCTCGATGGGGCTTGGCGTGGTCTTCGCCTCCCGAGGCCGTGGCCTCCTCGTGCGCTTCGTGCCCTGCAAGGATCAGTAGGAGGGGTAACTTATGGTCTTAGCTGTGGGGGTGATCGGCCCAGGTGCTGCGCTCGTGTCGCGATGCCCGTGGGGCATGGACTGGGAGGGGTGCTCCTGCAGAGGACTTGGATAGGAAAGCTCCAAATGATCGGGGCAGAAAACACTCGCGAGGGCGCCAACGATCCTCCCTCGCGAGGCCTCGCGAGAGAAAACAAGGTGAGTGAGCGAGAAAGACAAAGAGCCACAAGCCAGGAACGTCAGCAACTCCAATAAAATCTTCAAGCGGGAATAAACAAGCCAACTGCGGAAGGCAAATGGGAAAGCCGCGTCCGGCACCTATTCTAGTCTTCGACGTCTTCTCACCAGCGCGGAGCTAAGTGCTACCACTGGGCATGGGCGGGAGCCCCCGAGGCCCGAGGGCGGCACTCCGGAGACTCCGGGGCGTGTACAGCCCCACTCATTATTACATGAGAGTGTCACGGGAGGCAAGCTTCACAGGCATTAGCCTTCTTCAAAGGCACCGGGCCTTTCTTGAAACGCGGCAGCTTCACAGGCTCCGGGCCTTTTCCAAAACGCAGCGGCTTCACAGGCATTTGCCTTCTTCATAGGCTCCGGGCCTTTTCCAAAATGCAGCGGCTTCACAGGCATTTGCCTTCTTCACAGGCTCCGGGCCTTTTCCAAAACGCAGCGGCTTCACAGGCATTTGCCTTCTTCACAGGCTTCGGGCCTTTTCCAAAACGCAGCGGCTTCACACGCATTTGCCTTCTTCACAGGCTCCGGGCCTTTTCCAAAACGCAGCGGCTTCACAGGCATTTGCCTTCTTCACAGGCTCCGGGCCTTTTGCAAAATGTAGCGGCTTCATAGGCATTTGCCTTCTTCATAGGCTCCGGGCCTTTTCCAAAACGCAGCGACTTCACTCAGGGGTAGAACCTCCGGAGATGTTGAATGTTCCATGGGTTCTGGATGGGTACTCCCTCCGGAGTCTCCAAGCGCGCGGAGCCAGGCCTGGAAACATGAACAACCTTGAACGGGCCCTCCCACATGGGAAAGAGCTTGTGCAGCCCCTCCCTGGAGAGAACCCTTCTGAGCACGAGATCCCCTACCTCAAGGGTCCTGGGGCGGATGTTGCGGCTGTGGTATCATTGTAGCGCCTGTTGATACCTTGCCGCTCGCAGTGCGGCTTCCCGACGGCGTTCCTCCCCCAGCACGAGATTCGTCCTCCGCATGGCGTCCTGCTGAGCCTCGTCGAATGCTAGGACCCATGCGGAGCGACGTCTGACCTCGTGAGGGAGAACAACCTCCGCTCCGTAGACGAGGAAGAACGGGGTCTCGCCAGTCGGCTTGGTCGCTGTCGTGCGGATTGACCATAGCACGGACTGGAGCTCGTCGTGCCAGCCCCTGCCACAAGCCTCCAGCTTCTTCTTGAAGGTCCTGGCCTTGAGGCCCCTCAGGACCTCCGCGTTGGCTCGTTCAGCCTGGCCATTGCTCCGGGGGTGTGCTACCGAAGCGTAGCATATCTGCGTTCCAAGGTTAGCTCAGTACGTTTTGAAGAGATTACTGGTGAATTGCGAATCGTTGTTAGTTATGATGCGGTTAGGCACCCCAAACCGGCTCACGAGGCCCTTGATGAACTTGACTACCGAGCATGCCGGGATTGTGCGGACAGCTTCCACCTCGGCCCACTTGGTGAACTTGTCCACGGCGACGTAGAGGTAGCGATAGCCCCCTGGCGCCCGAGGGAACGGGGCCAGAATGTCCAACCCCAAACTGCGAACGGCCAGGAGAGGGGTATGGTCTACAGACCCCCCGCAGGCTGATGGATCTGTTTAACGTGAAACTGGCAGGGCTCGCAAGCCTTCACCAGCTCAACGGCGTCGCTGAGTGCTGTGGGCCATTAGAACCCACTGCGGAACGCCTTGCCGACGAGGGTTCGTGACGACGAGTGGTGCCTGCAGTCTCCGATGTGTATGTCCGCCAGCAGTTCCTTCCCTTGCTCGCTGGAAATGCAACGTAGGGACACGTCATTTGGCCGCTTCCTGTAGAGCTCGCCATCCTGGGTGCAATAAGCTGTGGCCTGCCGTGCCACACGCTCCGCCTCCTCCTCGTTCTCTGGCAGAATCCCTTGCATCAGGTAGTCCTTGAGCTCTGGGATCCAACATCCCTCCTGAGGCTCCAACGCCAGGAGTAGGCGTGCCCCTGATGCCGGGCCGCAGAACGGAGCTCCCGAGGCAGGCGGCTGAGGAGGTTCCTCCCTTGGCTGCGCCGCGCCTGAAATCGATGGCGCCGCCGAGGGCTTGAAGAGCCGCTCCTTGAAGACGCCAGGTTCCTGCGGCAGCCGCCTAGATGCCCTCTTGGCAATGTCGTCAGCCTCCTGATTGGTGCCGCGAGGCACATGCTACAGCTCCAGCCCCCAGAACTGTTTCTCCATCCTACGGACTTCAGCGAGGTAAGCTTCCATGTGCTCGTCCTTCGGCTCGTATATCTTGTTGGAGAAGTTGACGAGGAGCTGTGAATCGCCCTTGATGGTGAGGCGCTTTACCCCTAAGGCGATTGCGGCTTTCAAGCCTGCTATCAGGCCTTCGTATTCTGCTATGTTGTTCGAGACCTTCTCTCCGTGCTGGAAGTAGAGTTGCACGACGTAATAGAGTTTGTCCTGGGTAGGGGACACAAGCACTGCGCCAGCTCCTGCACCGTGTCGGGAGAATGCCCCGTCGAAGTACACGACCCATCCGTCCGGTGCTTCACTTCCTGGGGAAAGTGATCGGTCTTCGCCTGCCTCGAGACCCGGCGCTTCTACACATTCTGCCACGAAATCTGCAAGTGCGGCTCCCTTGATAACTCTGGTCGTGCTGAATTCTAGCTGAAATGCCTGTAGCTCAATGTTCCATTCGGTGACCCTTCCAACTGAGTTGGGGCTCCTGAGCACCCTTTCCAAGGGGTATGCTGAGACGACCTTGATGGGATGTCCTTGGAAGTAGTGGCACAGCTTGCGCGGGGCCACTAGTAGCGCGAGGAGGAGTTTTTGTGGCATGGGATACCATACCCTTGCGTCCCGTAGCACCGTGCTGACAAAGTAAACGGGATGCTCGACGAGGTTGAGGATGTTGGCGCTGCTTGCGTCCCCCAGAGGTCGAGGCGTCTCTGGAGACGATGGAGCCCCCGGGGCTTGGTTACCAGAAGAGGCCTCTCCTGCTCCGGGTGCGTTCTCCTGCTGCGGCTGTTCCTTTCCGGCTGTGGTTGCAGCCTTCGCGAGGCCCTCCTGGCTCTGCTTTGCTTCAGTTCGGACGGTCGATGCGGCCTTGGCACAGCGCTCCTCCCGGACCGCCACCAGGGCTGCGCTGGCGGAGTAAGGGGTGGCCGCAAGGTAGAGCACCAGGGGCTCTCGAGGACGTGGAGCTACCATCACTTGCGGACTGGTAAGGTACCTCTTGAGGTCTTGGAATGCCTTGTCGGCCTCTTCAGTCCATTCGAAGGGGCCCTTTTTCTTCATCAGCTTGAAGAAGGGCAGGGCTCGTTCCCCCAGCTTGGAGATGAAGCGCCCCAACGCAGTCACACGCCCGGTGAGATTCTGCATTTCTCTGAGGGTCCTCGGCGGGCTCATATCTTCGACTGCCTTGACCTTCTCCGGGTTGGCCTCGATGCCCCTGTGGGATACGAGGAAACCCAAGAGCTTGCCCGAGGGGACTCCAAATACGCACTTCTCCGGGTTGAGCCATAGGTCCACTTCGTTGAGGCTGGCAAAGGTTTCTTCCAGGTCCTGTATCAGGGTTCTTGCCTCATGAGACTTCACCACAATGTCATCGACGTAAGCTTCAGCGTTCCTCCCGAGCTGCCGGCCTAAGGCGATGTGCATCAGCCGCTGAAAGGTCGCGCCTGTGTTGTGCAGCCCAAACGGCATGCACGTATAGCAGTACGCTCCACACGGGGTCAGGAAAGCCGTCTTCTCCACGTCTTCCACCGCCATCTTGATCTGGTGATAGCCCGAGAAGGCATCCAGGAAGCACAATAGGTCACACTCTGCGGTGGAGTCGACTATCTGGTCGATGCGGGGGAGCGGGAATGGATCCTGCGGGCAGACCTTGTTGAGGTTGGTGAAGTGGACGAACATGCCCTCTTCCCCCCCCCTTCTTTGGCACGACAACAGGATTAGCCAGCCAATCGGGGTAGCGGACCTCGCAGATAACCCCTGCTGCCTCTAGCTACCGGGTCTCTTAAACGATGAAAGCCTGTTTCTCAGTAGACTGCCGCCTTGCCTTCTACTTCACGGGGCGTACATTGGGGCACACGTTGAGGTGATGCTCAATCACTTCCCTTGGGACCCCCGCTAACTGATCCGGTTCCCACGCGAACACCTTCTTGTTTGCACGCAGGAACCCGATTAGGGCCTTCTCTTGCTCGGGCTCAAGGTTGGCCCCTATGGTGAAGGTGGTGCCAGTGGACCCGTCCTCGTCGATTGGTACCTGCTTGGTTTCCACCTTGTCTTGGGTGAACAGCTGCTTCTTTTTAGCCGGCGCAGCCCCCTTGGGCTCAAGGGAGTCGGTGCTAGTGGGCCGCGCCACCGCGGCCGCCCTAAAAACAAGCCGGAGCACCTGCATCGCATCCCTTGTGTCTCCTGACACGGTGAGGACGCCGCTGCTCCCGGGCATCTTCATGAGGTTGTACGCCGGGTGAGTTGCTGCCATGAACCGAGCCAAGGCCGGATAGCCCAAGATGGCGTTGTTGGGGAGGCCGATGGGGGCGATGTCAAAGTCGATCAGCTCTGTGCAGAAGTTGTCGCAGGTGCCAAAGGTCACTGGGAGGTGGATCTGTCCCAAGGAGGCGGTGGAACCGGCTCCGACGCCCGAGAAAGGCCTGCTGGGTTGGAGCCGCTCCGGCGGCACATGGAGTAGGCTGAAGGCCTCCACCGAGAGCACGTTGAGCCCGGCACCACCGTCGATGAGGGTCCTGGTGACGGCTACCTGGCAGATGGTGGGGGTGCATAGCATCGGGAGAGCGCCCGAACCAATGGTGTTGAAGGGGTGGTCCTCCGAGTCGAAGGTTAGATCGGCCTCAGGCGCCACCCAGCCAGGGGGGCTTCTTGGCGCCTAGAGGCGGTGCTGATCCGGCGGGCGAACTGCTTGACGTGATGACTCGAGGGTGGTGCCTGGGAGCCTCCCAGGAGAGCCGCGATGACGGGCGGCGCTGGTGCGGCGAAACGGGAGAGGAAGAGGTCGCGCAGCTCCTCCCAGGAGGTGACAGAGGCCGTCGGCAGGTGGAGGAACCACGCGCGCGGGATGCCGGTGAGGGCCATGGGTAACCAGTTGGCCATCACCCGATCGTCGCCCCCGGCTCCGAGGACGGCCTCCTCGTATGCCAGCAGGAAAATCATCGGCTCCGTCGCGCCGTCGTAGCGCGGCGGCATCTCGGGCCTGAACTTGCGCGGCCACCGCACTTGCCGCAAGGCGGGGGCCAAGGCCTAGAGCCCCCTGGCCCCAGTGTCAGCATCCGTTGCTGGAGCGGGCGGCGCGTTGTTCGCCATGAGGGCGGGATGCGATGTCGGAGGAGAGCGGATCATCAGGAAGGAGGACTCTGGCTCACCCCCTACCTGGCGCGCGAAATGTCGGGTTTCGGGTTCCGGCAGACCCTTGAGGTTCAAACACTGGGGTGCGCGCGGAGATCTCTCCCCTACCGTTCTACGTCCGATCCGCGCGTGCGAACTAAGATGAAAATGATGAACAACACAAGAGACACGATGTTTATACTGGTTCGGGCCACCGTTGTGGTGTAATACCCTACTCTAGTGTGTGGTGTGGTGGATTGCCTCTGGGGCTGATGATGGACAGTACAAGGGAAGAACAGCCTCGCGAGAGGTGTTCTTGAGCTGGTGCGATGAACTGCTAGGGTGAGTTCGGTCGCCTCTCTCTCTCTCTGCTAGGGTTCTACCAGGTCTCTCCGGGTGTGTCCCTCACTCTGTGGTGGCTAGCCCTATTTATAGAGGCCCTGGGCCTCTCCCCAAATAATGAGCGGGAAGGGCACCAACAATTGGCCATTTCGAAGGGGAACATCTAGTACAAGTTATCCTGACCAAAGGTGGTCTTCGGCTGCCAAAAGCACTAGCGATGACGCCGTCTTGGGCTCCATGGTGACCTCCGTCCTGCCGTCCGGCTTGTCTTGGTCTCGTTGCACCAGAATGGTAACGTTTGCCTGATGCCTTGGCCTGTGCTTGCCCCCTTTGCACCAAAGGGGAAACAAGGACACTGCGCAGGCCGGCGCCCGCCTGGTCTCGATCGTCATGGCTTGCGTCACGGGTTCCTCGGGAGGTACCCTTGCCTTGATCTCTCCGCCTCCTCGCGAGCCTGCCTGATGAGGCTGCCTCTGAGGAAGCTTTCTGTCATCCGCCCCGCGAGGCTTGGCCCCTCGCGAGGGTCTTGAGCTTAAGCTGATGAAGACGGGCCGCGCTGGGCCCCCGCTTGAGCCACACCGCAGGCCGCAGGCAGGCAAGTCTGGGGACCCTCGTTCCCAGAACACCGACACTCATGGAACGGAAACCTCACAAGGTGCCCCTCGCCTTGATCTCTCCGCTCCTCACGACCCAGCCTAGTGAGGCTGCCCCTGAGGAGGTCTTGTGTCGCCCGCCTCGCGAAGCTTGGCCCCTCGCAAGGGTCTTGATTGTTGGTTGATGAAGATGGGTCGTACTAGGCCACTGGTGGAGCCACGCCCTGGGCCGCAGATAGGCAAGTCTGGGTACCCCGGTTCTCAGGACACCGACAAATTCTTGGTTTTTCTCAATGGTGTCTATTTTATTCATCCCAAGTTGCCTTTGTTTTCCCGCCCTCCAACCATTTTTCTTCAAGGACTCAGATTTCTTAATCGAGTATACATTTTATTCATATGAAGTCTCTTCATTCTTTTCCTCCTTGTTCTTACCTGGTGATTCTCATGAAGATGCTAAGGAAGCTACGAGTTCGTCATTCTTCATCTCTTTCTTCTCCGGTGGTCTAAACTCAAGCTTCGTTGTTGATCATATCTCTTCCTTTTGGTTTACAAGCTTTCCATGTTGCAATTTCTTATCCAAGGCTCTCTTATTTATTCACATCTCTCTATTCATATCCG
This sequence comes from Triticum urartu, assembly GCF_003073215.2. Taxonomy (NCBI): domain Eukaryota; kingdom Viridiplantae; phylum Streptophyta; class Magnoliopsida; order Poales; family Poaceae; genus Triticum; species Triticum urartu. The sequence continues at coordinate 218,617,074 of NC_053026.1, forward strand.
AAGTGTTGGAGATATCTTAGAAGATTCGCATTTCCATTCTTAACCAGTTCAAGCTATTTCGAGGTTGTTATCTCATTCAAGCCATTTAATTCAATCGGTGCAATATCTTTCAAGCAGTCTTTCCCAATGATTTTTCTTTCGAGTGGTCCCTAACCCACAGGTCTTTTCCCAGGATCTTACCTGACTCTTCTATTTTTCTAGAGTTCTCAAATTCTTTTCGATGTGTGACGTAAGAATGGATTCCATCAGTCACATGCCTTCTCCAAGATCGTTTTCAATTCTTTTCATCGTTGGTTTAACATTTCTATTCCTCATTTCGGAGTGCCTCAACAATTCATGGTGTCCTATCTCATCGTCTTTCTCAAATTTCGAAGACCGAAGAACAGTTCCTCTTGAATCCTTACTCGTTCTTCCAAAGGTTCATGGTTCTAGCTTGATGCTATCCTCTTAATTTAATTCATTTGTCAGAAATTCTTTTCATACCCATCCGGAGCATTTCAGAAGTATTTTTATTTGGATTCTACGGAGACCATCCTTTCAGAAGAATAATTCATTTTCTGTCTTGCTCCCACCCTCTAATTCTTACCGGTGTAACATTCAGGTATTTGCTAGTCAGCTCATGTTCTCTTCATTGTCTTATATCTAAGTTTCCTGAAGTGCCTTTGTTCCTTTTCTAATTCTTTCCTGTGATTTGTTCTTTTTTCTGCGTTCGTTCAATTCTTACGGTGTTTCGTTTAAGATTTCCACTTCTGTTCTTATCATATCAATTCATTCATTTTTCCAATCCTACCGGTGGTCCGTTGAGTTTGCGCTATATCTCTCTTAATATTTTCAACTCGAATAAGTAGTATGTCGAATCCAATGCTTCTCATCAATTTAAATTGGTGAAGGATACACGTAACATAATTCTTATTCTTCTTTCACCCAAGTGATTAATTCCTTCCTTCGGAGTTTGTTCATGATGAATAAATTCTCGGTTCCAAGTTGTTCACCTTTTTTCCGGAGTTCCAAGCTATCTCAATTACCTTGTCACGAAGCACAATCTAAATCATTGCAAGGCTTCTTCTCGTTCTTTTCAACTTTCCTTTCGTTGGATCATTCTTTTATTACCGGAGTTCTTACGAAGGCTCAATATGGTGATTCATCTAGGATTTAATTCATTCTCGGAGTGTTCGTCAAGATACTTGTTGGAGGAGCTCAAGTATTCTTCATCTTGTATTCTGAAGTGCAATTCTTTCTCTCTTATCTTCTGAGGTGGTGCTATGTCATTATTGACAATTTCCCTTCGTGATTCAAGTTGTCAAGAATGAGATATTTTCAAATCCATCATTTTCTCTTTGTTCAGGAGATCGTTTCAACCTATCAATCCCTCCATTGGAGTTATCTTGGTAAAGATTTCACCTAAAGCCTTCCCTAAGGAATGTTGCTAATTATGGTGCTTATTAATAATCCAAGTTTCCTCCTATTCTCGCGGTGAAAGGAGTTTTCATCTCTTCGTTGCTCTCAAGCAAGCAACTATTTCCGTTAGTGGCCGGTTGTCACCTCATAACTTTGAGATGTTTTCCATAAGCCCACTACAAGCTTATTCTTTTGTTGTTGATTTTCCAACAACTCCGTTCAACCCTTCTTCGTAAGGATGCTTTTCCAATTTATTTGTGGGAGAGGATGTTTTCTCTTCTCCGTTCTTTTCATTCCATTCTTTCATTTCCCCCGGAGGCATTGTGATGTTGCTCTCTTCACTCATCATCTCGTATTGTGAGGATCGTGTTCTTTTTGTGCTTATCCATTTAACCATAGTGTCGTGTCCTCTTTTCAAGTTCTCATCTTGTCAAGTTTTGCTTCTCTTTTCTACCGGAGTGCTGCATGCATTCTTTCGTTCTCATTCCTTGCTTATTCCGTTTCAACCGGAGTGGTTACATGTCGTTCCTTGTCGCTGCAGCTCTTCATTCATGTCTTTGCAACCCCAAGGTTCTTGTCATGTTCCTTGTTCCTCTTTCTAACAGAGTGTTTTCAACTTTGTTCATCTCCATTGTATTCTTTCCTCGAAATTGTTTAACCTCTCAAGGTTCATTGGTTTCACTCGTTTGCCAAAGAAGCAACTTAGTTTTACCTCTTCTCTTCCTCTTTCATTTTTCATCCCTAGATCTCGGGGCGAGATCTCTTGTAAGTGGAGGAGAGTTGTAACGACCCGAGAACAACGCTCCAGACACCTTCCATGTTTTTCGTTGTCGCTGTGTGTTTTATTTGTTTGCTGCTTTCATCATCCGCATTGCATCTGCATGTTTTCATAAAACTCGTGGTCCGTTCATAGTTGCCTCTTCTTCATCGCCTCTGTTGATCTTTCTCGGACCAATCGTTCATTTGTTGTACAACCGTTTGACCCTCTCTACACAAATCTCAGCCCCCCCTCGCACACGTCCAAAACTTAACCAACCCCGACCCGCTCAGTCATCATCGTTGGATTCGGATCATCCCCAAACATCCCTAAAATATATCATAGGTTCTTGTTTCGACTCTCCTAACATATCTCAGACTGTCCGATTACGATTGAGGGGACAAGATAGCCATACCCACACCCACCTACTATAAGTAGTAGTGAATCATCGGACGAATCCCTAATTCCTAGGAGCCTCCTAGCCGCCGCCACCCCCTATCTCTTCTCTGTTTCCGTGCACGACCAACCAGAGACCGCACCCGATCCAGATCCTCGAAGCACTCCACTTCTCCTCTTGATCCGTGCGCCTTCGACCACCACTACCGAAGCCACCAGGATCCTGTCGCTGGAGCCGCACCAGGCCTGTGCCGGCGCTCTTCCCCGCCTTCTCTTCATTTTCTACCCATGCTCCTCTCTCTCAATCTCTCTAATCTCTCTCGCCTCTCCCTTATTTAGCTGGTCCCCGACGCCATGGACACTCGCGTCCCCGATCTTGCAGGGCCGCTGCCTGGAGCTCCTTCGCCAAAGGTCTTCGCCTCGTCCGCGTCGCCGGCGTCCATCTCTGCCTGAACCTAACGTGCCACCCCTCGTCCTCCAGCAGCTCCTCCCTGTGCGCCTCCTCTGGTTCCCGAGGCCGAGCCGCCCCCGTGCCCACACCCCTCGTGCGAGCCGGCGAGCTCTTCTGCCTGAGTCGGCGACCAACCCAGCAGCCATGCCTCCCATAGCTCTAGCTCCTTGCCGTCGCCTGTACCTCACCGACCCTGTAGGCCGCGCCCTCCGGCGACCCCACTGCCGGCGGCCACGACTAGGGCCGGCCTCGTCCTGCTCCTCTCCTCCACTTCTTTTCCCTCTCTCTCTCTCATGGTGGCCCTCTCTCTCTCTCCTTCCCAGGAACGAGCAGCAGCTCGCCCAAGCTCCATGGCGCCACTGCCATCGTCTTGCTTTGTCCGGTGACCTCCAAGCAACGCCACCCGCCGGATCTGCTCGAGCTCGACTCGCCCCTGCACCCGAGCTCCCCTGACCTGAGGTCATCATCGACGACCAGCGCCAAGTCCTGTTGCCGCCCTGCCTTGCTTCCCCTGCATCGTGCATGCGTTGACCACGTCTCTGCCTCGCTCGCCTGCCTCGTCCGCCTCTGCTTGCTAGCCTCCCTCCTGTTGACCATAACGAGCGAGCCTCTCGCTCACTTTGCCTCACAGGCCAGCTTCGGATCCGGCCCAGCTTCTGCAGGCCCGAGGTGATGAGCGCCTCAGTCCTATTTTGTGCAGCCCAGTTTACACTTTTGGCTCGTAGGTGTTTTTTCCCAGTTCTGCGAATTTAGCTATTTATCTAGAGACTGCCAATTTTGCAGAAAAGTCCTTCATGTTCATGCATTAATAACTCTTGAACCGTGCATCGGATTAAAATCTTTTCTATATGCAAAATTCTTAGAATTTCATGTACTTCCATAATTTGCACTTTCATTTATGTTAAAAATGTTAAAAATGTTGTTTGATTAAATTTTCTCAAATGCCATGTTAAATGATTTATTTCATAATTAAATAACCGTAGCTCTGAATTTAATAATCTATATATGTAAATGGGGTGGAAAATGCATAGTTTAACATGGTGACATTAATTTGCATGTTTAAAAACTCGAAAATTGTGTATAGGGCAGAACAGTACAAAATTCAAATATTGCATAAGGGGATTTTCTGCAATTGTTGTTTGTTGTTCCGGCCTCATTTAAACTTGCCTGGATAGGTAGTTTTATTATGCCTCACCTCTTGCCATGTTAACCAACATTTAATTTTGTTGAGTAGCTTAACGAGAGTGAACTAAATAATTGATGTGGTGCTTCTTAAATATGCAACTCATTGCATATTGAGCTCCACTTAACTTGTAGTATTGTTTGTTGCACTTTGCCATGCCATGAATCATTAAACCGGACATGCATCATATTTGACTGTGCATCATGCCATGATTATGTGTTGGTTGTTTACCATGTTGTTTGCTTCTTTCCGGTTGTGCTTCTCCTTGATAGTTCCGGTTACGTTGCGATCGTGAGGATCCGTTCGACTACGTTGGTTCGTCTACTTCTTGGAATCGTTCTTCTTCCTTGCGGGATCTCAGGCAAGATGATCATTACCCCCGATATCACTTCTATCTTTGCTTGCTAGTTATTCGCTCTATCGCTATGTCGCGCTACCTACCACTTGTTAATCAGGCCTCCCAAATTGCCATGATAGCCTCTAACCTTTTCCACCTTCCTAGCAAACCGTTGTTTGGCTAAGTTGCCGTTTTTGCTCAGCCCCTCTTATAGCGTTGCTAGTTGTAGGTGCCTTGCAGTTTGTTCCATGTTGTAACACGGATATGTTGGGATATCACAATATTCATATTTAATTAATGCATCTATATACTTGGCAAAGGGTGGAAGGCTTGGCCTTTTGCTCGGTGTTTTGTTCCACTCTTGCCGCCCTAATTTCCGTCATACCGGTGTTATGTTCCTTGATTTTGCGTTCCTTATGCGATTGGGGTTATGGGACCCCCTTGACAGTTTTTTTTGAATAAAACTCCTCCAGCAAGGCCCAACCTTGGTTTTAACATTTGCCTAACAACAACCTAAAATTTTGCCTAGGGAGTAATTAACCCGAGGATCATCTTTATTCAACCCCCTGGGCCAGTGCTCCTCTGAGTGTTGGTCCGAACCGAGTAGACTGCGCGGCCACCTCGGGGGAACTTGAGGGTTGGTTTTACTCGTAGGATGTCTCATTCGGTGTGCCTTGAGAACAAGATATGTGGAACTCCTATCGGGATTTGTCGGCACATTCGGGCGGTCTTGCTGGTCTTGTTTTACCATTGTCGAAATGTCTTGTAACCAGGATTCCAAGACTGATCGGGTCTTTCCGGGAGAAGGAATATCTTTGTTGATCATGAGAGCTTGTGATGGGCTAAGTTGCGACACCCCTGCAGGGTATAAACTTTCGAGAGTCGTGCCCGCGGTTATGTGGCAGATGGGAATTTGTTATTATCCGGTTGTAGAGAACTTGACACTTGACTTAATTAAAATGCATCAACTCCATGTGTAGCCGTGATGGTCTCTTTTCGGCGGAGTCCGGGAAGTGAACACGGTTGGGTTGTGTATGAACGTAAATAGTTCAAGATCACTTCTTGATCACTTCTAGTTGATGACCATTGCGTAGTTTCTCTTCTTACTCTTGTACTCGTATGTTAGCCACCATTTTTGCTTAGCGCTTGCTGCAGCTCCACCTCATAACCACATGCTACCCATAAGCTTAAATAGTCTTGATCTTGCGGGTTTTGAGATTGTTGAGTCGTCATGACTCACGGATACTACCAAAACAGTTGCAGGTGCCGATGATGCCAGTGCAAGTGATGTTATCGAACTCAAGTGGGAGTTTGACGAGGACCTTGGTCGTTACTACGTGTCTTTTCCTGATGATCAGTAGTGGTGCCCAGTTGGGATGACCGGGATCTAGCATTTGGGATTATCTTTTTTTTCATTTGGATTTGTCCGTAGTCGGACTATGTGTGTACTCTGAATGATGAATGATCTATTTAATCATTGTGTGACATGGCAATTGCCGGATTGCTGGTTCCGGCAAACCCTTGAGGTTCGAACACTGGGATGCGCACAAATATCTCTCCCTAGCTCGCTCTCACAATGATCTCAAGGCCTAGCTCGCCGAACCCAAGGAACAAGAGACACGAGAGTTTATACCGGTTCGGGCCACCGTTGTGGTGTAATACCCTACTCTAGTGTGGTGTGGTGGATTGCCTCATGGTCTAAGGATGAACTAGTATAGTGGATGAACAACCTCCTAAGGAAAGGTGTTATTGAGCTCGATGAGCTGGTGTGTCTTAGGATGGTCTTGGTGGAGTGGATCCGATCCAAGATGAGTCGATCCTTCAGTACGGTGGTGGCTAGCCCTATTTATAGAGGCCCTGGTCCACTTCCCAAATGTTTAGGTGGGAAGGGATCCCACAATAGCCAATTTCAAAGGGAGACAACTAGTACAAGTTATCCTGACAAAAGGTGGTCTTCGCCTGCCAAAGGCTCTGGTGGTGACGCTGACGTGGGCTCTGCAGTGACCTCCGTCCTACCATCCTGCTGGTCTTGGTTTTGTTGCACCGATATGGAAACCTTTGCCTGATGCCTCGGGACTCCTCGCCTGCGCGTCCTTCCTTAGCACCAAAGAGGAAACTGGCACTCTGCACCCGCTGGCGCCCGCCTGGCCTTGGTCATCATGGCTCACGTCACGCGGACCTCGCGAGGTGCCCCTTGCATAGATATCTCCGCTCCTCACGAGCCAGCCTAGCGAGGCCGCCCCTGGGGAGGTCTTGGTGTCGTCCGCCTCGTGAGGCTTGGTCCCTCGCGAGGGTCTTGAGTGGTTGTTGATGAAGATGGGTCATACCAGGCCGTTGGTGGAGCCACACCCTGGGCCGCAGCCAGGCAGGTCTGGGTACCCCCATTCCCAGGATGCCGACAGTAGCCCCCGAGCCCAAGGCGCGCTCGGACTTGGCTTAGAGGCGAAGCCAAAGGGAAAGTGCGCAGCGCCGTGGGCCCCAACCGCCTGCGGCCTTGATTGACGCGTGGTGATTGATAGGTCGTGGGCGTCTCCGCTTCCCCAGGCTGCCTCGGCAACTGCCCGATTTGACGAGACCCTGCTGCATGCAGAAGAAAGCCATCATTACCTTAGATCGTGGAGGCTGGCGGTGGGCCTCCCTCTGGCTATAAATGAGTAGTGGGGCGGAGCCCCCATTGCTCATCTTCTTCCTCTTTGCTTTGCCATCCCGCTTGCTTCCTCTTCTTCCTCTTTGCTTTGCCATCCCGCTTTGCCATTCCCCATCCCGCTTGCTTCCTCTTCTTCCTCTTTGCTTTGCCATCTTGCGGCGACATCCATGGCACCGATGAAGAGATTCATGCCTGCGGAGAAGGGGAAGGCATGCCAGGAGGGGCCTGACTCTCCACTGCCCAAGCGGGGTCGTGGCCGCCCCCGCAAGCACGCCATGATACGGGGTGCGGGCAAACTTCTTCGGGGTACGGCGCCGTTCCTGGCGACCGCGGCGGCATCTCCTCGCGTGGTAGTTCCATCCATGAAGGGAGGCACGCCATGGTCGCCCGGCCTCCCCAGCCGCGCTTCCATTCGGCGGAGGTGCTGCCTGAGTTCGCCATGTGGTCGAAGAACCTGGTCGGCACCTGGCTGCAGCTTTCGCGCTCCTTTGTCGGTGAGCTGTCGATCGCGGGTCCTGGCGGCCTCTAGCTGCAGGCCGACGGCTGCTGCAGCAAGGCTTCCTGGGTCACGGTGGAGGTCTCCATCGCGGGCAACGTAGCCCTGGCCCGCGGCTGGCAGACATTTGCCCGCGCACGAGGCCTGAGCAGGCGGTGCACCCTCCACTTCAAGTATGATGGTGCCGCGACCCTCTTCATGAGGGTGTTCGGGGAAGATGGTCGCCGCGCCGGGTGCTGCCCCGAAGACAGCGAGGGTGACGAAGTGCTCGGCCTTGGCGGCGGCCGTGACGAGGACGAGGGTGGACCCGCCCCTGGCAACGACCGTGGCTTGTTCGGCAACGGCAGCTCCTCTTCCGGTGAAAGTTCTAGTAGTGGCGGCTGCAACCAGCCGCCACATCGTCGGGCTCGCTTCGAGGACGGTGGTAGGTCATCCTGTCGCCGCGCCCCAGTGAAGCGCGAGGAGGGCTCCGGCTGAGCCTGGGGGGCGATCCTCGTGAGTAGCCGCACCGTTGGAGCCGCTTTTGCCCGTCCTTTACTTTCCTCCTACATTACTAGAAACAGGTATGGGGCCCTGCAAGGGCATGCAATGAACCGTAATTTTCATGCCACTTGTGTTATGTTTAGTGTTCCTGTGTTGTGTTGTGGCGTTTGTGCTTCATGTAGACATAGAGGGATAACTTAGCTGGATGCGCCCAGGGTAGTTTCCTGTCTCGCGATGGCGCGCCCTCTAGCACCTGGTGAGCCCTCCTTGTTGCTGGCTCGGGAGCCATTGACCTCGGGAGGCACCATAGAGCTGCAAAAATTGTTAGGACGCCTGTCATGATCCGTATCCTTCCTTGCGCGAGGCCTCATGATCATGACCTAGCGCACAATGTCGCGGTACTCGTGGGGCACGGACTTAGAGGGGTGCGCCAACCGTGAGCTAAATTGAGGGTGTTGCGCGAAGATCCGAGGAGCCGAAGCTCTGGAGCGACATGGCTTTGGCGAGGTGTGTTCGTGGCTTAGGTTAGCCCAGCGCACGCACACACGTGCCCAGCCCCCGCGTGAGGCATGCGAGGGAGAGTGTCGGGCAATTGCCGCCTTCCCTGGCGCGAAACAATGAACCGAGTGAAGAAGTACAGAAACGAAAGGGTTGAACCGAGCAATCGAGAAATGCCAGAACTTCAAATTTCATTAAAAGAAATTGCAAACCAACTACAGAAAGCAAATGAACGGCCACGTCCAGCACCTAGTCTAGTCTTCTCACCAGCGCGGAGCTAACTGCTGCCACTAGGACGTGGGAGGGAGCCCCCGAGGCTCGAGGGCGGCACTCCGGAGACTCTGGGGTGTGTACATCCCCACCCATTATTACATGAGAGTGTCATGCGCGGAGACCTTTATAGGCACTTGGCGTTGCTTCATGGGTAGAACTTCCAGTGGTGCTGGATGTTCTAGGCGTTCTGGATGGGGGTCTCATCGTGCATCTCCAGGCGTGCGGCGCCAGGCCTAGAGACGTGGGCAATCCTAAATGGGCCCTCCCACATGGGCAAGAGCTTATGCAGCCCTTCCCTGGAGAGCACCCGCCTTAGGACGAGATCGCCCACCTCGAGCATCTTGGAGTGAACACTGCGGCAGTGATACCGTCGCAGTGCTTGCTGGTACCTTGCCACTCAGAGTGAGGCTTGGCGGTGGCGTTCCTCCCCCAGCACAAGGTCCATGCCCCGCATGGCATCCTGATGCGTCTCATCAAACGCCAGGACATGCGCGGAGCGATGCCTGACCTCGTGAGGGAGAACCGCTTATGCTCCGTAGACAAGGAAGAACGGGGTCTCGTCCATTGGCTTGGTGGCGGTGGTGCGGATGGACCATAGCACAGACTGGAGCTTGTCGTGCCAGCCCCTTCCATAGGCCCCGAGCTTCTTCTTGAAGGTCCTGGTCTTGAGGCCTCTCAAGACCTCCGTGTTGGCGCGCTCAGCTTGGTCATTGCTCCTGGGGTGTGCTACCGAGGCATAGCAAATCTGCGTTCCAAGGTTAGCACAATATGTCTTGAAGAGATTGCTACTGAACTGCGAGCCATTGTCGGTGATGATGTGGTTAGGGACCCCAAACCGGCTTACAAGGCCCTTGATGAACTTGACAGCGGACCCGGCTGGGATGGTGCGGACAGCTTCCACCTCTGCCCACTTGGTGAACTTGTCGATGGCGACGTAGAGGTAGCGGTAGCCCCTGGGCGCTCGAGGGAATGGACCCAGGATATCTAGCCCCTGGAAAGTGAATGGCCAGGAGAGTGGGATAGTCTGGAGGCCTTGGGCTGGCTGGTGGATTTGCTTGGCATGGAACTGGCATGCCTCGTAGGATCTCACCAGCTCGGTTGCGTCATTGAGTGCCGTGGGCCAGTAGAACCCGCTGCGGAACGCCTTGCCCACCAAGGTGCACGATGATGAGTGATGCCCACAATCTCCGCCGTGTATGTGAGCCAGCAGCTCGCACCCCTGCTTCCTGGAAATGCATCGCAAGGAAACGTTGTTTGGTCGTTTTCTGTATAGCTCACCATCCTGGATGCAGTATGCCATAGCCTGCCGGGCCACACGCTCCGCGTCCTCCTCCTTCTCTGGTAGTATTCCCTGCCCCAGGTACGCCCTGAATTCTTTAGTCCAACACCCCTCCTGGGTTTCAAGTGCAAGGAGTAGGCGTGCTCCCGAGGTCGGGCCGCAGGCGGGAGCTCCTGAGGTTGGTGGCGGGGGAAGCTCCCCCTGAGGCGGCGTAGGCTTCGTAGTCGGAGGGGCCGCCGAAGGCTTAAAGAGACGCTCCTCGAAGGTGCCAGGCTCCTGAGGCTGACGCCTTGATGCTCTCTTGGCGATATCATCAGCTTCCTTGTCTGTGCCGCGGGGCACATGCTGTAGTTGCAGGCCCAATAATTGCTTCTCCATTTTGCGTACCTCCGCGAGGTATGCCTCCATGTGCTCGTCCTTTGGCTCATACACCTTGTTGAGAAGTTGACAAGGAGTTGAGAGTCGCCCTTGATGGTGAGGTGCTTCACTCCCAAGGCCGCCAATCAACCCCTCGTATTCCGCGATATTGTTGGAGACCTTCTCGCCCCGCAGGAAGCAGAGTTGCACGGCGTAGTAGAGCTTGTCCGGGGTGGGCGAGACGAGCACGGCGCCGTCAAAGTACATGACCCAGCCATCTGGCGCTTCATTTCCTGGCGAGAGGGATCGGCCCTCGCCTGCTTCGGGCTTTGGAGGGTCGGTCCATTCTGCCACGAAGTCGGCGAGGGCGGCTCCCTTGATGACCCTAGTTGTGCTGAACTCCAGCTGAGATGCTTGCAGCTTGATGTTCCACTCGGCAACTCTTCCCGCGGTGTTGGGGGCTCCGGAGCACCCTCTCCATTGGGTAGGCCTAGATGACCTTGATTGGGTGGCCTTGGAAGTAATGGCGCAACTTGCATGATGCCACCAGGAGCACGAGCAAGAGCTTCTGTGGCGTGGTGTATCGTGCTCTTGCGTCCCGTAATGCCATGCTGACGAAGTATACCGGGTGCTCCATGAGGGCGGGGGCGTCGGTGGAGCCTGTGGCCTCCAGAGGTCATGGCGCCTCACGACACTACAAAAAATATACTTCCGTGATGATACGTGTTTGTCACAGTAGTTCACGTTTTCTGTCATGCATGTACATCCATGACAATTTTATGACAGAATCAAGATAGTCATACCTGTGCTATCGTAGAAGTGTTCCATGACATTACCAAAATTATCATCACGCAAGTGTCCACTTCCATGACGATAAATCGCGCGTCACAGAAGTGCTTTCGTCAAGGGTGACCGACAAGTGGGATCTACGGTAACAGAACGTCGTTAAGCTATTGGTTCTGGTTTTGGATCCGATAACCAGTTAACAGCCCCAACCAATGGGGATTTTCCACGTGTAATATCATCATTGACTGGAGGGAACACGTGTCGGCTCGCCGTTGGGACAGATGTCATCCACTCATTGGACCCAAAGCGCCTATGATACGTCGACATGTGGCACGGCCCAACAAAGGCCCATTCCTGTGGAAAGGCCGGCCCGTTTGACTTGGTCAAAAGGTGGCGGGCCGGCCCACAGCAAGCCTGTTAACGGCATGTTTGCATATAGCCCATTTACAACCCGCTAACCCAGGGCCCATTTACGGCCTGTCCGAATTAGACCCAGTAGTGTCATCTGGGCCATCTAAGGGAGTCCTGGATTAGGGGGTGTCCGGATAGCCGGACTATACCTTCGGCCGGACTCCTGGATTATGAAGATATAAGATTGAAGACTTCATCCCATGTCCGGAAGGGACTTTCCTTGGCGTGGAAGGCAAGCTTGGCGATACGGATATGTAGATCTCCTACCATTGCAACCGACTCTATGTAACCCTAGCTCTCTCCGGTGTCTATATAAACCGGAGGGTTTTAGTCCGTAGGACGAACAACAATCGTACCATAGGCTAGCTTCTAGGGTTTAGCCTCTCTGATCTCGTGGTAGATCTACTCTTGTACTACCCATATCATCATTATCAATCAAGCAGGACATAGGGTTTTACCTCCATCAAGAGGGCCCAAACCTGGGTAAAACATCGTGTCCCCTGCCTCCTGTTACCATCCGGCCTAGACGCACAGTTCGGGACCCCCTACCCAAGATCCGCCGGTTTTGACACCGACATTGTTGCTTTCATTGAGAGTTCCTCTGTGTCGTCACTTTTAGTCCCGATGGCTTCTCCGATCATCAACAGCGATGTGATCTAGGGTGAGACTTTTCTCCCCGGACAGATCTTCGTATTCGGCGGCTTTGCACTGTGGGCCAATTCGCTTGGTCATCTCGAGCAGATCGAAAGCTATGCCCCTGGCCATCAGGTCAGATTTGGAAGTTTGAACTACACGGCCGTCATCCGCGAAGACTTGATCTTCGACGGATTCGAGCCACAGCCGAGCATGGGCATGATTTAGCTCTGCCGCCAAACAGTGCCCTGGAGGCCGCACCTGTGTCCGCTCCGACCCCTAACTCGGAGCCGATCACACCAATCGAGGATGGGTGGTTAGACACTGCCTCGGGGGCTGCAATGTCTACGGGATCGAGCCAAACACCAGCCCTATTCTCTGCGAAGCCCGTGACTCCAAGGAGCTGGACTCCTCTCCAGACTCCGAGCCCTCCGCGCCCCGACCGATCGAACCCGATTGGGCGCCGATCATGGAGTTCACCATCGCGGACATCTTTTAGCACTGGCCCTTCAGCGCTATTCTGAGTTCACTAAAGTCTCTCTCTTTGTCAGTAGAGCCCTGGCCGGACTATGGTCAGCAAGGTTGGGATGCGGATGATGAAGAAATTCAAAGCCCACCACCCACTTCGTAGCCACTGTCGATGATTTAACCGACATGCTCGACCTCGACTCCGAAGGCATCGACGGTATGGACACCGATGCAGGAGACGATCAAGAACCAACGCCTATAGAGCACTGGAAAACCACCTCGTCTTTTGATATATACATGGTGGACACCCCAAAAGAAGGCAATGGTGATGGAACAGTGGAGGATGACCCCTCCAAGAAGCAGCCTAAGCGTCGGCGTCAGCGGCGCCGCTCTAAATCCCGCCAAAACAAAAATGGTGATTCCGGCACGGGAGATAATAACACCCCGGACAGTGCCGAAGACAACCACCTCCAGCAAGATTCAGCACAGGAGGATAGAGAAGCCAGCCCTCATGAGAGAGCGGCAGACAGAGAGATTGAGGATGATAGTTATATGCCTCCCTCCGAAGACGAGGCAAGCCTCGACGACGACGAATTTTTTGTGCCAGAGGATCCCATTGAACAAGAGCGTTTCAAACGCAGGCTTATGGCCACGGCGAGCAGCCTCAAGAAAAAACAGCAACAGCTTAGAGCTGATCACGATTTTCTAGCCGACAGATGGACTGAAGTCCTTCCGGCCGAAGAGTATGAACTCGAACGCCCCTCCAAGAGCTACCCAATGCGCAGGTTGCTACCCCAATTAGAGGAGGAAGCACCTAAACCTACATCACCAGCGCATGATGCGGCCGACCGGCCACCCCGTGGCCGCGACAGAGAGGCCTCTCGGCCCTCCACTCAAGCCGCACCCCGGCGCCGCTTAAAAAATACCAAGGCATGGGAAAATGCGCCAGACCTGCGAGATATATTGGAGGACAAGGCAAGGCAAACAAGATCGATCTACGGATCATGTGGGCGCCCCACGGCATGAGACGGTACTCGTCACGCCGAATCCAGTAAATCCGGCCGGGCCGAACACAGTAGACAAAGCTCGTTTGAGCTGCGTCGTGATGTAGCCCAATACAGAGGCGCCGCACACCCACTATGCGTCACAGATGAAGTAATGGATCATCAAATCCCCGAGGGTTTCAAACCCGTGAACATCGAATCATACGATGGCACAACAGATCCTGCGGTATGGATCGAGGACTATCTCCTTCATATCCACATGGCCCGCGGTGATGACCTACACGCCATCAAATACCTCCCACTCAAGCTTAAAGGACCAGCTCGGCATTGGCTTAACAGCTTGCCAGCAGAATCAATTGGTTGTTGGGAGGACCTAGAAGCCGCATTCCTCGACAATTTCCAGGGCACTTATGTGCGACCACCAGATGCGGATGACCTAAGCCACATAATTCAGCAGCCAGAGGAATCGGCCAGACAATTCTGGACACGGTTCCTAACCAAGAAAAATCGAATTGTCGAGTGTCCGGACGCAGAGGCCCTAGCAGCCATCAAGCATAACATCGGCGACGAGTGGCATGCACGGCACCTCGGACAGGAAAAGCCAAAATCTATGGCAGCCCTCACGACACTTATGACCCGCTTTTGCACGGGAGAAGACAGCTGGCTAGCTCGAAGCAATAACATGACCAAGAGCCCTGGTAATTCGGATACCAAGGACGCAGTGGCAGGTTGCGTCGCAATAAGCAAAAGCGCCGCATTAACGGCGACAATGCTGAGGATACGGTAGTTAATGCCGGATTCAGAGGCTCTAAACCCGGTCAGCGGAAAAAGCAATTCAAAAGAAATACTCCGGGCCCGTCCAGTTTGGACCGAATACTCGACCGCTCATGCCAGATACATGGCACCCCTGAAAAACCAGCCAATCACACCAACAGGGATTGTTGGGTGTTCATTTAGGCAGGCAAGTTAAATGCCGAAAGCAGAGACAAGGGGCTGCATAGCGATGACGAGGAGGAGCCCGGCCGCCAAACAACAGTGGACAAAAAGGTTTTCCCCCACAAGTGCGGACGGTGAACATGATATACGCAACCCACGTCCCCAAGAGGGAGCGGAAGCGTGTGCTAAGGGACGTATACATGATGGAGCCAGTCGCCCCAAAGTTCAACCCATGGTCTTCCTGCCCGATCACTTTTGATCGAAGGCACCACCCCACTAGCATCCGTCATGGCGGATTCGCCGCATTGGTTCTAGACCCAATTATTGACGGATTTCACCTCACTAGAGTCCTTATGGACGGCGGCAGCAGCCTGAACCTGCTTTATCAGGATACAGTGCGGAAAATGGGCATCGATCCCTCGAGGATTAAACCCACCAGAACGACCTTTAAAGGCATCATACCAGGTGTAGAAGCCAACTGTACAGGCTCAGTTACACTTGAAGTGGTCTTCAGATCTCCGGATAATTTCGGAAGCGAGGAGTTAATCTTCGACATAGTCCCGTTCCGTAGTGGCTATCATGCACGGCTCGGGCGAACCACATTTGCCAAGTTCAATGCGGTTCCGCACTATGCATACCTCAAGCTCAAGATGCCAGGCCCTCGAGGCGTCATCACGGTCAATGGAAACACCGAACGCTCTCTCCGAACGGAGGAGCATACGGCGGCTATCGCAGCGGTAGTACAAAGCAGCCTCTCAAGGCAATTCCCTAGTCCGGCCATTAAACGTCTGGACACCGTCAAGCGCGCCCGGAGTAACCTACACCAAGACCGCCCGACACGTTCAGAGCAAGCGTAGCAATGCGGCCCCAACCCCAGCCCTCACAAACTTGCAAAACCAGTGCTGCGCGTACATAACTACGCTCTGGAAATACCATGGGCATAGGGGGAGGGGCGCCATCACGGCACGCCCGAAACACGGCTTAAACCGCACTAGGGGCTGCCGATTTCTTAATTTTCTCTTATTTTCAGGACTCCATTCTTCGGGAGGCTTGTCTGGCAGTATAATTGTCGCACAAACGATACAGCCAGGGAAGCAGAAAGCTACGCCGCACTATGGAGCTCTAAGGTGGTCTCTATAACAAGCAGTGTACCTGTTTTACATACCATTCCGTAGCTCGCCCCTGGAAAGGACATGTTAAATAGTCCCATCTTTTGCTTATTGCACTATTTGTATTGTTCTGCTTTGATCGCAGCTTTTTTAAAATAAACAATGCATAGCTTCCGTCTATTATTACATTACCTTTTTTTACGAATATATGTTCATTAATGACATGTTGCACCCGTACACTTTGGTATGGCCAATACGCCAGGGGCTCAAGTACCCCACAATACGGCGTGAGAAGTCCGAACACTTTCACAAGTGCGACACCCCGAACTTATAGCATTATATGCATCGGCTCTGAATCATGTCTTGGGTCAAATGTTGGGTTTGCCCGGCTCCTATGTTTTGGTACCTTACATTCCATTATATCGGCTAAGGTAGCACTAGGAGAACTACTGCGATTGTGCCCCAGTTGAGCTGGGCTGAGCACCTCAGTAGAGAAAGCTAAAACTGACCGTCATGATAAGGCGAGAGCTGGTCGCTGTTCGAGAGGTTTTCGAGTCCCTAAAGACTTATGCCACTTAGAGCGAGGAGTCGGCTTTGTCCGGCCTAGGCGTGGATAGCGCCCCGAACTTGGTGTTCCGAACACTAGGGGCTTCGCCGAAATTTAAAATTATAGAATCCTATGGCTAAGTGAGAGTGTTCAAGCATTATAGTCCAATTGCCTTGTTCGTTGTGTTGAGCGCCTCCCTCGAAGGACCCAAGAATGGGAAAAAGAGCGCTCATGTTTATCCCGAACACCCCAGCACTCGTGGCATGGGGGCAGAAGTCGATGACTCGCCATCTCTCAAATTTGATAAACGGCCGCACAGAAGGTAATATTTTAAATTCCAAAGCGTTGCTTAGCGCATATGAACAAGTTTTCAGCGTACAGGATCACAAATGCGAGTTTACTCAAAAATTACATCTTTGGAGCATTCATCTTTATAAGGCGGGCACCCTTTAGGACGCCCTCATAATACGCTTCCGGGATGCGATGCTCCTTGCCCGGCGGCGGCTCGTCCTTCACCAGCTTCTCCGCATCCATCTTGCCCTAGTGCACTTTAGCACGGGCAAGCGCCCTACGGGCACCTTCGATGCAGACGGAGCACTTGATTACTTCAAGCCGTGGACAGGCATCCACCAGCCGCCTCACTAGCCCGAAGTAGCTCCCAGGCAGAGCCTCTCGAGGCCATAGCCGAACTATGAGGCCCTTTATGGCCTGTTCGGCAACCTTGTGGAGCTCGACCATTTGCTTCAGCTGGTCGCTCAAAGGCACCAGGCGTCCGGCCTCAGCATACTGAGACCAGAACACCTTCTCCGATGAGCTCCCCTCTTCGGCTCGGTAGTAGGCGGCGGCATCCGACGCACTGCCGGGCAAATCTGCGAATGCTCCTGGAGAGCTCCGGACTCGGGTAAGTAACAAGTAATTCACTTTCACGTGCTTACTTTGCATAATGAATGCATTACCCGCCGCTATCTTCTTCATCGCTTCAATTTGTTTGAGGGCTTTCTGGGCTTCGGCCTTGGCAGACTTCGCGCTTTTAAGGGCTGCCGCAAGCTCGGACGCTTGCGTCTTTGAGTTAAGCTCCAAACTCTCATGTTTTTTCACGAGAGCCTAGAACTCTTTCTGCACCTCCTCCACCCGCGCCTCCTGCTTCCCTCTCTCCGTGCGCTCCGCGGCCGCTCTGTTTTCGGCCTCAGTCGTGGCCCCTATAGCACATTGATCCTGTCATTTTTTGCAACCTCATCTTCTCTATATACTTGCGCAAGGTATTACTTACCTTCCTTCTCCTCGAGTTGCCTCTTGGCATGGCTTAGCTCATTCTCGGACCACGCAAGGTTTTGCTTCAGTGTATCCACCTCTGTAGTCAGTGCGGCGGAGGCCAGCAGCGAAGCCTACATACGCATATTGACTTGATTATTTTAGACTCCTGCGAATGTTATTAGATCCTCTATTCGGCTTTTCTTTCCGAACGCCAAATAGAGCATCAGGGGCTACTGTCTGTGCAGTAATATTTTTACATATTCTTTACTTACCTCAAATCCTGTTAGAAGGCTGGCACAGGCTTTAGTCAGTCCGCTCTTGGCGGACTGAACCTTCTGGATCACCACACTCATAATAGTGCGGTGCTCCTCGTCGATGGAGGCATCGTTAAGCGTCTCCAGCAAATTGTCCAGTGCCTCCGGTTGGACGGAGGTCACCGGCTCAGTAGGTTCGCTCCTCTTGGAAGGAGGCTGCCTACTAGAGTCTGGAACCACTGAAGGTTCCGGCGCGGTGTCCGGCTCAAGGCCGGACTCGGATCCCTTGGGGGTTTTATCCCCTTTGCGCCTAGAGTCTGGGAGGTCGCCTTGCGGCGCCTCCAGGACCACCTCCTCCTGGCTTGGAACCTGTTGGGACAGCACCTCGACGTCGTCCGTAGGGTGGGGGGAGGTAGCCATCGGAAGCGAATTCACATCCGACGAATCCAGGGAACCGCTCGACGACACGTCGAGCCGGTCTTTGGGTGGACTGCATAAACATGTTCGACATAAGGAAAAGTTGTGCAATGGAGGAATACTATGAATCACTCTGGTATCCGGACACTTACAATCTCGCCAGGGGCTTGGCCCTGTGCGGCCACTCCTCTTCGCCGTCGTCGACGTTGGTGGAGCCGTCCGGAGGAAGGGTTTTCCCCTTCTTGGACCCTTCGGCCTCCCCAGTTGGGGCGGCCTTCCTTTTCTTCTCTCCCCCCGTTGGAGGGGGAGAGGTCTCTTCTTCCTCCTCCTCGTCTTCACGGGAGGAGTGCGTCTTGGAGTCGTCGGATGATGAATCCGACACCCCCAGGCGCCGGGCACTCTTCCGAGTCCCCGTGGCCTTCTTCTTGGCCTTCTTCTCCGGCACCACATAGGGTGCCGGAACCAGCAGCTTCGCCAAGCGAGCGTCCGCTGGGCCTTCGGGCAAAGGAGCCGGACAGTTGATCTATCTGGACATCTCCTGCCAATCCTGTCAAAGGTAAGGGAGCTTAAGATCCCGCATGGAGTCAAACTATGAAAAACTAATACCCTGTAAAAGGTAAAAACAGCTTACCGCACGAGCGCGACGTTGCGTGCTGAATCCGCGATCCTCGGTAGCGGATGTGGGGGCCTCGACGCCCTTGAAAAGCACCTTCCAGGCATCTTCGCACGTCATGTCGAAGAGCCTGCTCAGAGTTTGGTGTTGCGCCGGGTTGAATTCCCACAGGTTGGAAGCCCGTTGTTGACACGGGAGGATCCGGTGGATGAGCATAACCTGGACTACGTTGACAAGTTTGAGCTTCTTGTCCACCAGGGTTTGGACGCATGTTTGGAGTCCGGTCAGCTCTCCTTCTTTACCCCACGACAGGCCCGTCTCTTTCTAGGAGGTGAGCCACGTAGGGGGTCCGGATCGGAACTCGGGGGCTGCGACCCATTCAGGGTCGCGTGGCTCGGTGATGTAAAACCACCCCGATTGCCACCCCTTTAGGGACTCCACGAAGGAGCCCTCGGACCATAGGACGTTGGGCATCTTGCCCACCATGGCGCCTCCGCACTCCGCCTGGGTGCCGCGCACCACCTTCGGCTTGACGTTGAAAGTCTTGAGCCATAGGCCGAAATGGGGGCGGATGCAGAAGAAAGCCTCGCACACGACGATAAACGCTGAGATATTGAGGACAAAGTTCGGGGCCAGATTGTGGAAATCTAGGCCATAGTACAACATGAGCCCCCAGACAAATGGGTGGAGAGGGAAGCCCAGTCCACGGAGGAAATGGGGGAGGAACACCACACTCTCATGAAGCCGGTGCGCAATGTCGTTAGACAAGTATCCGGCCTTCCTCAGTTTTTTGATGTGTCCCTCCGTTACGGAGGAGACCATCCACTTGCCTCCCACTCCGGACATGGCTGGAGAAGGTTGAGGTGGGGTGTGCGGACTTGGGCGCTGGAGCTCGAGTGCGCGGAAATGGATAGGCAAAGGAGGAAGAAGGCGTGGATGAAAAGGCGGATCCTTATCCCCTTATATGGGCGGACGCGACTATGCGCCCCCACCAGCCTGGTAAAACTCACTTATCTCCCAAGCGCCGTAGTCAATGGCGCGGTTGGGTTACCCACACCCGTATTGATGAGAATCCCGGAATAAGGGGACACGATCTCTGCTTTAACAAGACGTGCCAAGGAAACCGCCTCGCTAAACGCACTGAGGTAGAACAATAAAACGATTCGAATAAAGACTTGGCCGTGGTGTGATGTCACGCTACGGAATACGTCAGCAGATTAGATTTGTGTAAATATTATTCTCTCTATGGCAATATGTGGAAACTTATTTCGCAGAGCCGGACACTACCTTTGTGTCCAAAATCTTCTATGAAGTACTTGGAGGAGGAACCCGCCTTGCAATGCCGAAGACAATCTACGCGCCGGACTAGTCGTCATTGAAGCCTGGTTCAGGGGCTACTGAGGGTGTCCTGGATTAGGGGGTGTCCGGATAGACGGACTATACCTTCGGCCGGACTCCTGGATTATGAAGATACAAGATTGAAGACTTCGTCCCATGTCCGGAAGGGACTTTCCTTGGCATGGAAGGCAAGCTTGGCGATACGGATATGTAGATCTCCTACCATTGTAACCGACTCTATGTAACCCTAGCTCTCTCCGGTGTCTATATAAACTGGAGGGTTTTAGTCCATAGGACGAACAACAATCATACCATAGGCTAGCTTCTAGGGTTTAGCCTCTCTGATCTCGTGGTAGATCTACTCTTGTACTACCCATATCATCAATATCAATCAAGCAGGACGTAGGGTTTTATCTCCATCAAGAGGGCCCGAACCTAGGTAAAACATCGTGTCCCCTGCCTCCTATTACCATCCGGCCTAGACTCACAGTTCGGGACCCCCTACCCGAGATCTGCCGGTTTTGACACCGACACCGTCCAATATAATTCCAGCCCGTTTTAACTTCCGGCCCATGTATGGCCCATGACGTCTTTCGACCCATATGAGGCCCTTAGTAACCCTCGGCCCATTAACGGCCCGTGGTAAAACTGGCCTGTAATGAACAGTGTATCACTTTATACCCATTAACGACCCATTATTCCGTTGGGCCGTTTCCAGCCCATGTTATCTTTCGGCCTTCTCAGGGCCCATTTATTCTTGGGCTCATTTCCGGCACTCGTTTACTTTCGGCCCGTTACTGTCATTTTCTGCTTGTGTGCCAAATTCAGCCCATGGTTACAGTCGGCCCATTTGTGGCCTGTTAATACATTGGGCCATTTTCATAGCATCATCAAATATGGCCGATTAACGACGGCTCGTTATGGTCGGCCCATGAACGGACGATTTCAACTCTAGCCCGTTTACATCCCCTTATACGGCCCATACAAGGCCCATAGATGAGACGGCCTCTAGAAGGCCCATGGATCCTATGGGACGTTGAAGGCCCGTTGACCCGATGGCCCATAGAAGGCCCATTGATCCGACGGCCCATAGAAGGCCCATGGATCCGACGTTCCATAGAAGGCCCACAGATCCGACAGCCCATAGAAGGCCCACGGATCCAACAGCCCATAGAAGGCCATGGATCGTCCGTCACGTAGATGGCCCATGGATCGTACGGCCTGTGGACGGCCATGGTCACTACAACGTTTGGGCGAGTTGGCCCCCGTTTGAACGACATAGCATATTCAAAGAATTATCCTACTCTATACTATCACCTCTAACAAACATACACTATACAATAAAGAGACTAAGGCATAGAAACGTAGAATAATCCTACACTATACACTAAAGAAATTACAGCCAATTATACCCATTGGGCATTATGGTTCGGCACCAGTGATAATAAAGCATAAACAAACAGCAAATTACATACACTGGGCAAATACAGCTCATACATCATGGACGCGCATCAACATAACTTACCATTTGAACTATAATCTCTTCAGAAAATAGGATTGGCCAGATTTAGATAGCACAAATTTCAGTCTGCAAAATCTCCAATTCCTTCATTGTTACTCAGTGTCTTGTTTCATTTTTTTGACTCCTGAATCTAATACCTACATGTCCAGTCTCAACTTGTTGATTGTATGTTCAGAATCATGTACACGTTGTCTTGCCACCTCTAGTTGATGCTTGAGAACATAAGCACATTCCAATTCCAATCCATAATCATTTGGTAATGGCCATGTCGCACTACTCACAGATGTTTGTGTTGATCTCACTTCATCCTGAAATGTTTCTGTAAGTACACATGACTAGGGCAAAAATATAGTTACAATGGTGAAGCGAGCAAGATAGACTATTTTGTACATGGCAAAACAGGACTAATAATAATGTTACACGTTATGAAGCATAAGCATGTGATATTTTAAAAATTATAAAAAAGGTAGTCTGTGCAGCCTGCATACAGAAATCTATCTTAGCTCACCGGAGGAGCATGATGTTGGGGCCCAATCCAAAACACAGACAAGTTACAAATTTAGACAACACGTTGCATAGAAGTAAGCAAGCAGCCAGCCATTCTGTAGCTCAATTAAAGTCTTAGGGAGCATAATGAACAGTAGAGGATTTCATACAAACATACTACAGCAAGCAAAACTATGCAATCATTAGCCTAGTATAAACTAGATTGTGAGGCTCATTCAATAATAGTTGGTTAATAGACTTCAAAGCTTCAGGCACACTTCGACAGAGTAATTAAATGGTAAGGCCTTTAATTATGTCAACTAATAGTTATACAAGTACCCAACTTTAGGCATCATTCTTTGGGCATCTCATTAACTGAGGATAAATAAAGCAATTGAAAAGAGAAAATTAACTATGCCCGAAACAAACAAGGAATTGAACTGTTGAGTTGGATACAGTGACTTAACTTAACAGGTTGAAGAGGCTCAGCGCAGCTCCTACTTATCTTGCAAGGCTCCTTCCCAACATCTTGTACTTGGAAATCCTCAATCTTATCTTCATTGCAACCCCTCTGCAAGGTGACACAAACTAGTTACTCGCCTCCTTGGAAGATAAATATGCATACTTTCCAGTCTGTGAACACAAAAGGATGAGATTATAACAAAACAACACCACATAATGAAACATGCCGCATCGCTTGCACTTGCACACAATGAAATGAGCATATACTATCTCTGCACTATGTAAAAACTAGGCATACCTTCGAACTGGATCTCTAGGTACTCTTGGAGAGCCTACTTTAGTGTACAGCCAAACATTTATGTCACCTATGAGTTAGAAAAGGCCCCACTACAGCAGCCCTTAGTGTTTAAATCATTGATAAGCTCTGTTAGAGTGTTAGGTCAAGAACAACAAGTAATCAAAGAAAACAGTCCTAGTATGGCTGGCTGATGCAAACAAGCAATTGAACAGATGTGTGAGCAAATCTTACATATCAAGAAAAGAAGCAAAGAAGGAGGCTTAAATACCATCACTTGACTGACCAGATTTAAGGGGCATTTAAACATCATGTGCAACGTATGAACTAACATAAACATTGCATATTCCAGATTCTACAATGGAATGCACATGTATTAGGTTATGCCATGTATGATGATGCCTAAATGTACACTATAGTAGGCATGCGTGATTCATCATTTCACACACAATTGAATTGTAGGTTAAGGGCCAGTTCTATTCCGCCTTTTCAGGGCTTATTGTCAAAATAAGCCATTAAAGATGAAACGAAGTTATTTTTGAGTTATGGGCTTGAGCTTAACTAATTTCGCTTTGGAGGGGGGTGTTTCGGGTAGAACCTCACTAAAAATTAAAGGGAAGGGGAATAGTGAAATGACTTTGTTGTCTGCCTATATTACACTCAAAATGCAACTGGTGACGCCCGCGTCACACCTCACCCTCAAGTAAAAACAAACACACAAGCGTTCATTGCCCTGCCTGCTTGCATCTCCTCTTCCTTTTCCCTCTACCTCGATACCCTGCCTGCAGCACTAGGGTTCCTCCAGCAAGCCTCGCCACTGGTCCCATCTGTCCTGGTCCTCGATGATGCTCTGTCCAGCTAGGCTACATGGCCGGCGGGTAGGGGAAAATCTGTCACAGCCCCAGTTCAGCCCTTGCTTGACTTTGGTTGTTCATCATGCCATCATGTTTAAATTCCAAAGAAACTTGAAATGGGGATTGCCTAAACCCCTTGCATCAAAGGAAGTCACTAGGTTCAACTAAAATATTTTCAGTAAATCCAAATGGCTTTCAAAAATGTCCATCATTTCTAGAAAATGCTGGAAGCAATAACCAGAGGTGTTGCACATTTTTCCATGACATATTTGGGCTCTGAATTAAATCATATTATATTTGCATTTGGGCATTTAAATGCTATAAAATATTTTAAATGCTCAAATAATCATAAACTAAAATGTTTACTGTTGGATATATTATAAACAGTAGCCATGATTAGTTTCATGATTTTTGGAAATGTCTTAGCATTTTAATTAAGCCAAAACAATTGCAGAAAATAGAAAACAGAAACAATTTAGAAAATAGAGCACAGAAACTTACCTGGGCCAACTCACCTGTGTAGCCACCTGGCGGCCCAAGTGGCCGGCCCAGCCCACCTGGCCCTCCCATGTTGTCTTCCTCCCCGCGCCAATAGACAGCGCGCGTGGCCGAGGCACACCGGCACGCGCCCGGCCACCGACGGCCACCTCCTGCTTGCCGCTTCGCCTTGGCCTCCCTGGCGCTGCCACGCACTCCCCTCGACCATCTGCACTTCTCCCCTCCTCGTAGCTCTCGCCCCACCCCTCTCTGCTCTCTTCCCGAGCGACCCCGTCACCGCCATCCACTGCCGCCGCGTCCATCGAGCTCCCCTCGCCCTGACGCTAAGCCCAGAAGCACCGCCGTGTCTTCCTCGTCCTCTCCACCGAGCTACATGACGCCGGAAGCCCTGCTTCATCGCCTCCATCGTCGTCTTCGGCCTCGGCCGCCGTGGATCGCCGCCGTCGAATTCGCGGCAACCAACGCTTCCCCGACCCTGCTGTCTGCACCATCCCCCTCTCTGTTAGCCCGCGGTTCTTTCCCCTCCATTCTCGTTGTTGTTCCGACACCCTAGCACCTAGACTGTGCTAGCCGAGCTCCGGCCGCCGCCCGTTTTGTCGCCGCCGTGGCCTGAGCTCGAACGGGTTGCGCCCGTGCACCGCACCGAGCTCCTGGTGACCCCAGGAGGCTGCCCAGCGCTTCACTTTGCTCACCCGCGCTCCACAACGCCATTTCGCCGAGGTCTGAACTCCGGCCACCGGCGCGAGCTCCATTCCGGTGAACTCCGGCCATCCCAGCTCGATCTTCTACCACCCCTGGATGCGCGCGAAGCCCAGCAACCCACAGCCGCAATCCACGCCCGAAACCATCCCCTGTAGCGTTTTCCCGTGGCGTTTCCGTCATCGGATTTGGTCTCCGCCGGCGAAACTCCGGTGACTGCGGACGTGGCATGGTCATTAGGACTAATCCCCACCATTAGCCACCTCACTGCCACTGATAGCGGGCCCTACCACTGGGTAAAACCCCGTCAGCACGGGTTTTTACCGGGGTTAATTAATGGGTCACTGACCAGTGGGCCCCACTGGTCAGGTTTGACCCCGGTCAGCCACAGTTGACTTGCTGACATCATGCTTACTCAATGCTGACGCAGTATTTGTTTTCTGGAATTAAAATAAATCAGAAATGATTTATAAATTTCATAAAATGCTCTAAACTTCTAAAATTCATAGAAATTCAACCGTAACTCCAAATGAGATAAATTATATATGAAAAATGATCAGAAAAATCCAACCTATCCATCTGTACCATTGTCATGCATGTTAGAATAACTTATGGCTGCTGTTTAGGCCAAATCATATAAATGGCATTTAAACCTTCACATATGATGTTTGAATTTGAACCTAGGGTTCAAACCAGCTTCATTTAAATTGTTGCTAGTTGCATTAGCTCAAACCACAGCATATCGCCATGTCACATTCATGCATCATATTGTTGCATTGCATTGATTGTGTTTCTTTCTCAGTTGCCGGCAATTGCCCCCTCTCAGTAGACGTGTTTCGACGGTGAATTCGATGACACCGATGAAGAGCTATAATATCTTCAGAAGTGCCGGGCAAGCAAAACCCCCTTGTTCATTCCGATAAAATCCCACTCTCTCGCTCCTACTCTCTTTTACTGCATTAGGACAAGAACGATTCAACTGTTACTTGCTGCGGTAGTTGAACCCTTATCCTCTGCATGACCTGTCATTGCCACAGTAAATAGATGAAACCCACTAGCATGAGTAGGAGTTGTTTGAGCCCTGATGTGCCCACTCAGTCATGCTTGTTTGTCATGCCTGCTATTGCTTAGAGTTGTGTCAGGTCTGATTCATCGGGGATGAATTGGAACAGTGATGAACATGTCCTACTGTATGTGAGCTAAGCGTGTGAACATGATTTGATAAAGGTAGCGGTGAGAGGCCATGTAGGAGTACATGGTGGGTTGTCTCATTGAAACCGTTCTTAGGAACTGAGTTCTGTGTTTGTGATCCATGACCAGCTACTACCATGCATTGGGCCCGAAACCAATGGACCCTCTCGACTTATTAACTGCCCTTGTCCTCTGTCCAGGATTTGCAACTAGTTTCTGGTGTTTGTAGGATATGTGTTGGCGGCCGTGCATAGCGCCGATCCTAGGGGTGGGCTATGATGCGGTAGATACACCGTGGCATGGTGTACCGGGCGCCCGTTTGGTGTCTCGGGAACCCTGCACACATCATTTGGGGCTGTGAGCGAAACTCCGGACGGATCTCCTCGCAGATGGTACCCGAATAGGCGATAAACCTGGACTAGAGACTCGTGTGGCCAGTCAGGTCGTGGCCGACTCCCTCGCCAGGCTTCCGCTTGAAGGTTGCCGAGATACACGACGTGTACATGGTGGTAAGTGGCGAGAGCGTGTGTGAAGAAGTACACCCCTGCAGGGTTATAAATGATCTATTCGAATAGCCGTGTCCGTGGTAAAGGACTTCTGGGTTGCCTATAACAGTTCATAGACAAGTGAAAGTGGATACTCTAAAACTCGCAAGATAAGTGTGAGTGCTATGGATGGCCTTCTCGTAGGGAGACGGGAGCAGATCCATAGTGGTGTATTGAATGGTGAATATGTGGACTCGTGTGCGCCACCTCAAAAGAGTTGCTTGCAGTCGTAGTTCAGGTTAGCCACTGAGTCAAAGCTGGCTTGCTGCAGTTAAACTCCACCACCCCCCCTTGTTGATACCGATGCATATGTAGCTAGTTCTGATGTAAGTCTTGCTGAGTACCTTTGTACTCACGTTTGCTTAATTTATGTTTTGCAGAGAGATTTCAGTCTCGCTAGTAGTTCCGCATGGACTTCGACGTTTAGCTTGATACCTCAGCTACGATCTTGTGCCCTCGGCAGGATCTGGTAGATAGTCAGGCTTCTCAGCCTTCTTCATTTGTATTTGTCTGTACTCAGACAAGTTAAGCTTCCGCATGTGCTTTGATTTGTATGCTATGATTGTTGGGTGATGAGACCCATGTTTGTAATATCTCGCTCCTCGGAGCCTAATGAATAAATACTTGAGTCGTAGAGTTATGTTGTGATGCCATGTTGTATTTACACATATCGAGCATATTGTGTGTATGATTGAAATGCTTGGTATGTGTGGGATCCGAAAATCTAGTTGTTTATCCTTGGCAGCCTCTCTTATGGGGAAATGTAGTCTAGTGCTTCCATGAGCCATAGTAGTCCGCTACAGCCCGGTTCACCGGAGTCCTGTTAGCCCAGCACTACTGCTCAGGACACTTGACAGGCCGGCATGTGTTTCACTTCGTTCCTGTGTCTGTCCCTTCGGGGAAATGTCACGCGGTGACATCCGGAGTCCTGCCTAGCCTGCTACAGCCCGGTTCACCGGAGTCCTGTTAGCCCAGTGCTACAGCCCGGATTCACACACTGCTGACCGACATGCTCGGTGTGATTCATGTATGCCTGTCCCCATAGGTTAGTGCCGCTTTGGGTTCATGACTAGCCATGTTGGCCCGGGTTCTCTGTCATATTTATGGTAGCGACACTATCATATACATGAGCCAAAAGGCGCAAACGGTACCGGGCCATGGTAAGGCGACACCCATGGGAATACCGTGCGTGAGGCTGCAAAGTGATATGAGGTGTTACCGGCTAGTTCGATGTGACTTGGAATCGGGGTCCTGCCAGCTTTGGTACCAGAGCCTGACTGCCTGTAGGATTACAAGCTAAACTGGTCTAAGTTGTGTCTAGAAATGCTTTAGCTATATAAGGGAATTGATTGTGGGATGGAACGTAAGGCTCTTTTACTCCTTATTTCTCATGCCATCTGATCTGAGTCACCCTCTTCCTTTCTACGGGATTAAGAACTAGGCTTCTCATCTTTCTATTAGGATCATGTGTTACTAATTCATAGACTTGTAGGATCATTGGATTCAAGTCTCAGTTCAGTTTCTATTACTTCTGTATGTTCATAGCTGGCCTCAGAACCTTGATATTGTGATGTTGAGTGGTCATGCCACTATTTTGCAGGATGTCTCAAATATTTTTGAGCATTTACAGCCGTTATGCTATCCGAGTCATCCCAGGTTTCTGAACAATCTGATGCATTTGCAAATCCTTCCTCCCAGTTCCCGATGTCCTTTTGGGCCAGTTTAAGCACACTAATCCGTCTATTGAGGTACTCCGCTGCCTCGGAATTTATGTTGGAGCTATTATTATGACCCTAGGTGTCTAGAGTATCACCTGGTAATCTAGCAATGCTTTGCATCCCAAGTGTGATGATTCTGGCCACCATTCTCAAAAGCATCCCGTGATGCCATTTAGTTAGTAGGCATTCTATTCCTGGGTTCTTGGCCCAAGATTCACTCTACTTATCTCGTGTTGATAGTGTTGCTAGTTCCTTTAGGATATTAGTAACCTTGCGACACTCCTCGAGGTCCGTGGTATTTCCTTCTTCCAAATACCATGAACCATTAAGGCAGAAGTTCTTTGAACCAAAAGATCACAATAAGAGTGCTCTTAATGGGTTCTCCATTCAAGAATTGTGAATTTGCCAGTCCTACCTTTCTGCATGGATTATCTGGAAGAAACCTGTTGAACTTGTTCGACATACTAATCTATGCATCCACAACTCAGAAAGTTATATGTTCCTTGAATTGCTCTTCTTCAGTTGTATTCCGACCATCCTCTATCAGTTGATAGCCAAGAGTATGCGTGCATTCGTCCAACGATGCCTATTATTCTTGTGGTCCGTTAAGCCGTTCTATTTCAGAATGACTAGGAGAAACAAACTCCAGTACCTCATCCATATCCAGGATTGGGTCAAAGCAGTTGTATTCCGTAGATCAAAATGCAACCCAGCTTTTGGCTCTGTTCTACCCTGGAGTATTACCCCCTTTATGTCAGGATTGTCATGAGAATTGCACCATCTCTCATGAATTCTTGACGCAGTGATACTTCTTGCCATCATTTTTCTTTCCTCGGTCCCGTGTTGTCGCAACCGGAATGCCGGCAAGTGAACCATGATGTGTGAAATCAATACTCCTAGCAACCGTGTTGCTTGGTAGTTAATGGACACTAATATCATTCTTAGCATGTTGGTTATGGAATCATCATTCTAAGATAGATTGTGCTACCTAGTCCTTATTTCTGGTGCACTCTTTGATCAATGAGTTAGGATTATTCAATCCCTTGCTTATTTCATCATATCGTCTTGCTCTCACAAGCGAGATTTTTCTCGAGCTTAGTAACATATCGGTGGTTCATGATTTTCCGAATATCTTCTCGGAAGTATTACCAGGTTGTCACCTGACGCTATGTTGAGTTCGTGATCAAGTTGGGTTCTTTTAGCCATGTCTTTTCTCCAAGAATCGGTGTTGGATACCCCTGAGCTAGTTGGTTAAGCTAAACAACAACTTGGAGAGTTGGAAGATAAAGGCTTGTCTGACCTAGTTCATGTTAAGGGATATCTTTTTGTGTGTGCGTGTGTTGAAGAAAGATGATATCTTCACCAATTGGTCCTCGTGATCAGTTTTTGGATTTATTGTCTTGCCAAAACTTTGACTTGAGTATGGGCTATTGTCAAGTCAAATCAGAACCAACGATATTCGTAATGTTGTCTTACTCATGGTTGATTCCTCTAGCATACACCATTACATCCTTTGGTCTGACCAATGCTATCACTGTGTTCACATGATGGTGGAAGTCCAGTGATATGGAAATCCCGATGAGTTGCTGTTAAGCCCATCAGCTGCATTTTGTCTCCCCCATGATTCATGTTGAACATTAAGCTAGTATTGGGAACTTTGTAACCATTGCCTTCATGTTGCGTTCATGAGGTATATGTTTGGTGCAAGAAGTGGCTTTCTCCAAGTTCACGTGCATTGGGTGCAAGTTGCCGTCGTGAATTCGAGAAAGTTAGGTTTTGCTTCCTCGGGAATCATCCCAAGTCAGTCATGCACGTGTGAAGTATACTATGGCTTGCGAGATTAGCTACCTCCATTCCATCGGTATTTCCTAGCACACCAAGCCACTGATTGATTTGTTCAAAGAAAAGAAGTTCATGCGCTAACCCTGAAGGGCCCGGACGGATATGCACAAGACTTCGTTATCCCAATGATGGTTCCCAACCTGAACTCGATAGTGTTTTTATTATAAGACTACTAGATGGTCATGTTTGTCTTGGACAACGTGTCCACATATATGTAGCGGAACTAGCTCATGTTTTGGAGTTTACTGTCGTAGTTCGATTCCCGAGAATCTCGCAACATCGTCTCGTCGGTTTGTGTTGCAAACTTTCTTCCGGACATGTTGTCTGAAATATCCCGTTACCATCCAGATCTGAATCTCAGGCAGATATGATGGTTGGAGCTATTCTAAGATTTATGATGTAGGTCCCGACAAGGTTGATGTTCTGGCCGACACACCTAGCCGGAAGATCTATCATTGTAGTATCTTGATTGAGCTATTTGACAATCTTCTCCATGAGGATTTAGTGCAACTTATTCTAGAAGTTGTTCCTCAAGGGTCGTTGTACTCTCGGGTTCCTTGATTATGCTAGAACCATTCAAACAGTGGAATCACTCTCTACTGTTGAGTTTATCCCCAGTTACTAGAATCTTTCCCAACATTTGATTTTGTTCCCAGCTTGCACCGCCGTTGTGCCATTCTATCTTGGACTACCTTCTCGGTAATTCCTGGTCAGGTCCATCTTCAACAATGGTACTACCATGGGTCCCATCCATTTCCGATGATAAGCAAAGTCATCCATTGCGTTGTCTTCAACAAGGTAGTCCACATCATCCATCCTAGTCCGAGTATGCAATTTCTTCGAGCTCTTTCAAACAATCAATTGTAATTTGCCTTAAGCTGGTATGAAGAGTTTCAATGATCTATGGATCAAAAGTAATTCTTTTTGACACTTAAGGGAACAGTCCAACGAGTCACCATTCCCAAGGTGCCCCGTTATGGGATCATGGCAATTATTTCCTCCCCACCTTGACACCATCCACCATCTTTCTAAGCGTGGAATTGTTGCCCACCAAATCAAACCCTGTTATTGTTCTTCCATCCCTCTTGATGTGTTTTCTGTCTCAACTCGAGATGTTTCAACATCTCATTCCGCGAGTGATATTGTATAGCTCGATCTTCGAGAAGACCAATCCTAGTAGGGTTTCTTTCCGTTGTCATCGCGTGGATGAAGATCTCAAGTGGGGATGTCAAGATCAACGTATGCAATGAATCAACAACCTTATGAGGTGCAACCTGGATCGTGAAGATTATGGTAGCTTGAGTTCCCCCCTTCACCTTACCCTACGCTTGAATCTCGGGACGAGATTCTTGTTTAGTGGGGGTGAGCTGTCACAGCCCCAGTTCAGCCCTTGCTTGACTTTGCTTGTTCATCATGCCATCATGTTTAAATACGAAAGAAACTTGAAATGGGGATTGCATAAACCCCTAGCATCAAAGGAAGTCACTAGGTTCAACTAAAATATTTTCAGTAAATCCAAATGGCTTTCAAAAATGTCAATAATTTCTGGAAAATGCTGGAAGCAATAACCAGAGATGTTGCACATTTTTCCATGACATATTTGGGCTCTGAATTAAATCATATTATATTTGCATTTGGGCATTTAAATGCTATAAAATATTTTAAATGCTCAAATAATCATAAACTAAAATGTTTACTGTTGGATATATTATAAACAGTAGCCATGATTAGTTTCATGATTTTTGGAAATGTCTTAGCATTTTAATTAAGTCAAAACAATTGCTAAAAAAAGAAAACAGAAACAATTTAGAAAATAGAGCACAGAAACTTAACTGGGCCAACTCACCTATGCAGCCACCTGGCGGCCCAAGTTGCCGGCCCAGCCCACCTGGCCCTCCCCTGTCGTCTTCCTCGCCGTACCAATAGACAGCGCGCATGGACGAGGCACGCCGGCACGCGCCCGGCCACCAACGGCCACCTCCTGCTTGCCGCTTCGCCTTGGCCTCCCTGGCGTTGCCACGCACTCCCCTGGACCTTTTGCACTTCTCCCCTCCTCGCAGCTCTCGCTCCTCCCCTCTCTGCTCTCTTCCCGAGCGACCCCATCGCCGCCGTCCACTGCCGCCGCGTCCACCGAGCTCCCCTCGCCCTGACCTGAGCCCAGAAGCACCGCCGTGTCTTCCTCGTCCTCTCCACCAAGCTACACGACGCCGGAAGCCCTGCTTCATCGCCACCATCGTCGTCTTCGGCCTCGGCCGCCGTGGATCGCCGCCGTTGAATTTGCGGCAACCAACGCTTCCCCGACCCTGCTGTCTGCACCATCCCCCCTCTCTGTGAGCCTGCGGTTCTTTCCCCTCCTTTCTTGTTGTCGTTCCGACACCCTAGCACCTAGACCGTGCAAGCCGAGCTCCGGCCGCCGCCCGTTTTGTCGCCGCCGTGGCCTAAGCTCGAACGGGTCGCGCCCGTGCACCACATCGAGCTCCTGGTGACCCCAGGAGGCTGCCCAGCGCTTCACTTTGCTCACCTGTGCTCCACAACACCATTTCGCCGAGGTCTGAACTCCAGCCACCGCCGCGAGCTCCATTCCGGTGAACTCCGGCCACCCCAGCTCGATCTTCTGCCACCCTGGATGCGCGCGATGCCCAGCAACCCATAGCCGCAATCCACGCCCGGAACCATCCCCTGTAACATTTTCCCGTGGCGTTTCCGTCGTCAGATTTGGTCTTCACCGGCGAAACTCCGGTGACTGCCGACGTGGCATGGTCATTAGGACTAATCCCCACCATTAGCCACCTCACCGCCATTGACAGCGGGCCCTACCGCTGGGTCAAACCCCGTCAGCACGGGTTTCGACCGGGGTTAATTAATGGGTCACTGACCAGTGGGCCCCATTGGTCAGGTTTGACCCCGGTCAGCCGTAGTTGACTTGTTGACTTCATGCTTACTCAATGCTGACACAGTGTCGGATTTCGGGTTCCTGTAGACCCTTGAGGTTCGAACACTGGGGTGCACGCGGAGATTTCACCTCCTACCTACCTACACCCCTCCGCCTTGCTAGGATCTAAACTAAGGCAAGAACAACACAAGAGACGCAGGGTTTATACTGGTTCGGGCCACCGTTGTGGTGTAATACCCTACTCCAGTGTGTGGTGTGGTGGATTGCCTCTTGGGCTGATGATGATGAACAATACAAGGAAGAGCAGCCTCGCGAGGGTCTGTTCTTGGCTGGGGCGATGAACTGCTGGGAGGAGCTCAGTCACGTTTCTCTCTCTCTCTCTCTGTCTGTCCTCTCTCTTTGTGTATCTCTCTATCCTTCCAAAAACTCGACGCCTTCCAAAAACTCTACCCCTTCGATGTGGGTGGCTGGTCCTATTTATAGAGGCCCTAGTCCTCTTCCCAAATATCGAGCGGGAAGGGAGCCAACAATGGCGGGCTAATTTGAAGGGGGACAGCTAGTACAAGCTACCCTGACAAAAGTAGTCTTCGCCTGCGCAAAGCTCTGGTGATGACGCCGTCTTGGGCTCCACGGTGACCTCCATCTCGTAGTCCTCCTGGTCTTGGTCTCGTTGCACCGAAATGGAAACCTTTGCCTGATGCATCAGTACTCCGCGGCTGCGCTTGCCCCCCTTGCACCAAAGAGGGAAGGAGGACATTGCGCGGGCTGGCACCCGCCTGGCTCCCTTGGTCGTCATGGCTTGCGTCATGGGCGCCTCGTGAGGTACCCCGCTTTGATCTCTCCACCTCCTCGTGAGCCAGCCTGACGAGGCCGTGCCTGAGGAAGCTCCGCATCGTCCGCCCCGCGAGGCTTGGCCCCTTGCGAGGGTCTTGGGTTTGTGTTGGTGAAGATGGGCCGCGCTGGGCCTCCTTCGAGCCACGCCGCAGGCCGCAGGCAGGCAAGTCTAGGGACCCCCGTTCCCAGAACGCCGACAGTAGCTCCCAGGCCCAAGGCGCGCCCGGACTTGGCCGTCCAGGGAGGCGGAAGGGCGAGAGCGAAGCGCCGCGGTCCGTAACAGTCTGCGGCCTTGGGCGCCGCGTGGCGGTTGATTGGACATGGGCGTCTCCACTTCCCCATGGCGCCTTGGCAACTGCACGGATTAGACAAGTCCCTGCATTCAAAGTGGGTCATGATTACCTGCGATCGTGGAGGTAGGCAGTTGGCCTTTGCCGGCTATAAGTAGGGAACAGCGCGCGCCCTTCCAGTCCATCCCTCCTTGCTTCTCCTTCTTCCCGATCCTTGCTCCGCCTTGCTGCGACGGCTCCGATCCGCCGGTTCTCGACGACAAAGAAGGCAAAGGCTCCCCGAGAGGAACCAGATCCACTCCCGCCGAAGAAACGGCTCGACCCCCGTGGCTCGGACAAGGGGGCCCTTCAGGGGGTGTCGAGGCCTTTGTGCGACCGGGCACCGCTGGGGTTCCCGCTTCCATTGTACGCCCACGTCGAGGGCCCTGAAGGAGATGATGCTGACCGCCACGGGCGGCGCCGCCGTCGGCGCCGGCGGGTCACGAAGGTGTGGGTCATCCCCCCTGGGGTCCACACCGAGGGCTCCTCCCGAGAGTTTGTGCTTCACGTCGCCATTCCTCTTCAGTCTTGGATCCGCCTTCCTCCCTTCTTCGCCTCCATCATCCCGCAGGGGGAGCCCCTGGAGCTCTGGCTGCAGCACGCCGGCTGCAGCACCCCCGCGACCGAGGCGGGGGTCGCGGTCATTGCCCCGGGCGAGGTCTACATGACTCGGGGATGGAGAGAGATCGCCCTGGTTTGCAGGGTAAGGGGCGTCTTCGCGGTCCACTTGGATTACGACGGTGCTTCGGTGATGCTCTTCAAGGTCTTCGATGCGAGCGGGTGCCGGCTGGAGTGCTGCCCCGGGGAAGGTGGCTAGGACCCTGCCGCGACGAGGACTGGGCCCACCAACCGCTCCCTTGGCGGCTCCTCAGGTGGTGGAGGCGTCGGAGGTTCCAGCGACTCCGATGAGCTCTTCGTGACTCCGGAGATGAGCGACGATAGCTACGAGCCCTCGAGTCGGCGCCGCTCCTGGAGCAGGGCGGGCTCGTCAGGCCGCCGCCGACTCTGATCTGGATGGGGTTGGCGTCAGTGCTTGACGGCCCACTATTGATGATGGCGTCTTTTGCAGGGACGCGCGTAGTTTATGTCCCTTTAGGATCTGTTCCCTGTGAGGAATCAAAAACGCGCCCCGTGGGGGCTTGTAAGGTGCCTGTGATCCTGTTTTGTTAATATAACCCCTGTCGTAGAATTGTGCGAGTTGCTCATTCCGTCTTAGCTCAGTCCTCCCTTTCGAACCTCACGAGGGCTTGGTGCTCTGCGCCGACAGGTCCCAGTCCCAAGGCGGCTTCAGCCGTCGCTGGTATGCCCGGTCGCGATGCCGTGGTCAAGGCCAGGAGGTGAGCGACCCAGAGTCCGGTAAGAGCCCCTGAGTCGCGATGCTCAGGAGGTCCCCTTTGGCCCCCAAGCAGCCGTCGTTTGGTGAGAAAGGAGAGTGGCGTCGCTAACACGGTATGGCGTTAGGTGTGGGGATGGTGCCACGGTAGCTGGCGCTTCCGGGTAATGACTTATCTCGAGGATCAGGGGCCACTCTTTGGTGTGTCGCCGGGTCCGTGTATCGGCAGGCACGAGGTTGCTCGTCGAGGTCCTCGTGTGTCTCTCCGCCCTCGTCTTTGCTCCCCTTTCTGATCTACGTCCTCGGGTCCCGGCCCTCGAGCGAATCTCAGCCGTCGCTGGTATGCCAGGTCACGATGCCATGGTCAAGGCCAGAGGGTGAGGGCGGGAGAGCCAGTAGGAGCCATGAGTCGCGATGCTCAGGCACCCCCCTTTAACGTGCAAGCGGTTCGCGCGGACGAGAGCGAAGGAGACACCGCAAGGGCCTCGCCTGACGCAGCTCCTTCAGGAGGTCCTGCAGGTCCACCATAGGAAAAACAAGGGGTTGCCATGACAATTGACAGTCAGCTGTTGGTTGCTTCCGAGGGGTAGTGAGGCACTGAAGGCTTGATGAGGTGACGCTATG
Source organism: Triticum urartu (assembly GCF_003073215.2). Lineage (NCBI taxonomy): Eukaryota > Viridiplantae > Streptophyta > Magnoliopsida > Poales > Poaceae > Triticum > Triticum urartu. Next base: position 218,653,524 of record NC_053026.1, read on the forward strand.
TGGGGCTGCCGCGACCAGAGCTCAGCCATCCAGGTTTGTCAGTGTTGCAGGGACGGACCCATGCGCAAGCGTCGTGCCGTTTGGGAGCAGCTCCGTTAGTTGGCGTCAGCTGAGCAGGCAACTAGGTAAAACACATTAGCAGCGAAGGAGTGTATTCGTTCAAATAGACGCTGGGAATGCGGACATCACTGGGTCAGGCCCGAGCGACTTGGGGGGTTATGCAGCCCGAGGGGCGCCCCCAACAAGGTAAGCTAACAACATGGAATAAAAAGCGGATACACGCCGCAGGGACAGACCCACGCGGCCTGGGAATAATGCAGCCCTGGGGGGGGGGCACTCCCAGCTAGAAATAAAACTAGAAAGGTGTTACCTGATGATGTTGAGGACGAAGGAGTGTTGATGTAGCAGGCTCGGTGGGCTGCGGGAGCCGATCCTCATGAGCCCCCAAGCCCAGGGGCCTCGGGAGGCTCCGGAGGCGCGGGCGGCTCCTCGCGGGCCATCTCCATCCCTGCTAGGGCAGTTGAATGCCTGGCCTCTCGTGCCTCCGTGATGCCCCTCATGAGGCGCTGGTACGCGTCAGCCGCGCTTGGCAAGCCGTAAGGCATGCGAACGTAGCTGTGGGGTGGGCCTCCGCAGCGCCCCACTCGCGAGGGCCAGAGGCGCTCTAGAGAGGCGACTCGGTTGAGCCCTGGTATGTCGATGCAGACGCGCAGCCCACCATCCTCGCCTGGATGGGGAGCCAATGCTGGTAGGCGGCGGCCGCCTTTCATGACCCTTGACTCCTGTAGCTCCTGAATGGCCTTGCTGACGAACTCCTGAGGGTCTGGATCTACTTTCCTTGCTCCTTCTTGAGGGAAACGTGCTTTGAAACACGCCTCCATGTGGTGCCCAAGCACCTCCCTCGTGACCCTAGCTAGGTCGGTGGCCCTCCAGGGGAGAGCCCCCGAGCCCTGCCTGAGGAGGGCGCCGGGCGCGCTTTCCTATGTGATGGAAGGAGGCTCCCCCTGGGCAGGCGCGGGCCTAGAGGGGCCTGTCTCCTGAGTGGTCGGGCCGGACGATGTCTTCCTCTTCTTAGGGGCTGTCTCGTGAGGCCTCCTGCTTCCACGATCTGGGTCTTCCAGTGACGCGGCCTGAAAGGCTCGTTCCAGGGAACACACCACGTCCTTCTCTTCACAGGGCACTGTGATGACTCCGCCACTTCCTGGCATCTTGAGGACGTTGTAGCCGTGGTGAGTTACGGCCATGAACTTGGCCAGTGCTGGGTACCCAAGGATGGTGTTGTACGGCAGGCGAATGTGAGTGACGTCGAAGTCGATGAGCTCGGTGCGGTATTTGTCCCGTGCCCCGAGGGTGACAGGGAGGCGGACCTGCCCAATCGGGACCGTGGAGCCGTCGGTGATACCGGAGAAAGGCTTGGTTGGCTGAAGCTGGCTGTAGGGCACTTGGAGGTGGTTGAACGTCTCCACGGACAGGACGTTGAGCCCTGCCCCGCCATCGATGAGGGTCTTGGTAACCACCACGTTGCTGATGATTGGGGAACAAAGCACCGGGAGGACTCCGGCTATAGCCACACACTTGAGCTGATCTGCTGAGCTGAACGTGATGGCGCACGCCGACCACTTGAGAGGGCGCGTGGCTTCGAGTCTGGGGAGGACTGCGTTCACTTCACGGGCGAACTGCTTGAAGATGCGCTGAGAGGCTGGGGCTGGCGCCCCGCCCAAGATGCAGGCGATCGCGCACGGCTCCTGGAAGCCCCCAGCCCCCTCGTCCTGATGGCGGTCTTCATTTCTTCTTGGCTGCGGCGGCAGCGGTGGGAGGCCTGCGTTGCCTTGCGGGCGATCCTCGCGAGGCTGATCCTTCCAGTCCCCCTCGCGAGGCTGATCCCTCCAGCCTCCCTCGCGAGGCGGGGCGCGCCACCCTTGGCGCGGGCCATGGTCTTCCCAGCGTCCTGCGTTCCTTCCTCCTCCTCGGCCATAGCCCCGGTCACTGCGGTTAGGGAGATGGCCGATCCTTCCTTCTCGCACGGCTCGGAGCTCTTGACATTCGTTGGTGTTGTGGGTGTGGAGGTCGTGGTACACACAGTACCGGCCGCCCTTGGAAGGTTCTGGCTGATCTCTGCCTCGCTTGGTGTCTGGTTCTGCCGCGAACACGGCAGCCCCCTTGCGCTTCACATCCTTTGCCTTGGGCTTCTTCTCTTCTGGGTCCGCGGCAGGCAGCTCGAGGAGGGAGAGACGCCCTTCCTCGGCCCTGGCGCACTTGGTTGCCAGGTTGAACAGCTCCAAGGAGGTGCACCGGTCTTCATGCATCGCCAGCTCCTCCTTCATCTTGACGTCGCGCACGCCATCGGAGAAGGCCGAGATGATGGCCTCCTCGGTCACCTTGGGAATCTTGAGGCGTGCATTGTTGAAGCGCTGGATGTACTTTTGCAGGGTCTCCCCGGGCTGTTGCTAGATGCGGCGCATGTCGCTTACGGCAGGTGGCCGGTCGCGAGTGCCTTGGAAGTTGGCAATGAAGCGGGTGCACATCTCGTCCCAGGAGGAGATTGTGCCTGGAGCCAGGTTCAGGAGCCAGGTGCGGGCCCCGTCCTTCAGTGCCATGGGGAACCAGTTCGCCATGACCTTCTCGTCTCCGTTGGCAGCTTTGATGCCCAGCTCGTAGAGCTGGAGGAACTCCGCAGGGTCAGCTGTGCTGTCGTAGCGAGGAGGCAAGTCCGACTTGAACTTGCGGGGCCACGCGACGCTGCGTAGCTCGGCGGTGAAGGCGCGGCAGCCTGCTGTGGCCACAGGAGGCCTTGGATGACGGGGAGCTTGGTCTTGCATGTCCCCACGCGCTGCAGCTGCGTGCAGCGCGGGGTCTTGACGCGCGGGAGCAGGAGCATGGTTGCGACGTGCTGGAGCAGGGAGTGCCCGGGCAGCATCTTCCGGGCCAGGGACTTCCTGACAGCTCTGCTCTTGCTGCGCTGGCGCCTGACGGAGCGGGTTCCGTCCAGGGGCCACGCGCCTTGGATCCATGGTGCCTTCCTGAGGAGGAGGCGGCCGGGGCGCCGCTAGAGCTTCATTGCCCGCGCGGGGCGTGGTGCGGTGCAGCGGAACGGACGGCGCAGGAGAGCCCCCTGCGGCGCGGACGAGCTCGGCGACGCGGTCGAGCCATTCTTCGTAGACGTCATCGACGGGGCGGTAGCGCAGGAGCTCGTTCGCCGCGATGAGTGCAGCTCGAGCCTCCATGGGCGCGCGGAGCGCGCGGGACGAAGAACCAGCTGGGGTGAGCGAGGGAGTTGCGGTGCGGCCGTCTTGCCGCACGGACGGATGCTGGGATGATGCTTGCCGCTCGTCCCCCGCCGGGCCGGTGGCGGCGTTGACGGCAGGGGACGCGGAACGGCGAGGGCGCCTGCCGATAGGGGCCGTCTGGGCAACGCCGGAAGCGAGCGCGGCCCGGCGCTCGGCGCGGGCCCGACAAGCGTCAGACATGGGCGTGATGGTCGGAGGAGAACGGGGTGGTGGAAGACGAATCCCGGCGCACCCCTACCTGGCGCGCCAAATGTCGAATTTCCGGTTCCGGCAGACCCTTGAGGTTCGAACACTGGGGTGCGCACGGAGATTCCGCCTCCTACCTACCTGCACCCCTCCGCCTTGCTAGGATCTAAACTAAGGCAATAACAACACAAGAGACGCAGGGTTTATACTGGTTCGGGCCACCGTTGTGGTGTAATACCCTACTCCAGTGTGTGGTGTGGTGGATTGCCTCTTGGGCTGATGATGATGAACAATACAAGGAAGAACAGCCTCGCGAGGGTCTGTTCTTGGCTGGGGCGATGAACTGCTAGGAGGAGCTCAGTCACCTTTCTCTCTCTCTCTCTCTCTCTCTGTCTGTCCTCTCTCTTCGTGTATCTCTCTATCCTTCCAAAAACTCGACCCCTTCCAAAAACTCGACCCCTTCCAAAAACTCTAACCCTTCGATGTGGGTGGCTGGTCCTATTTATAGAGGCCCTGGTCCTCTTCACAAATATCGAGCGGGAAGGGAGCCAACAATGGCAGGCTAATTTGAAGGGGGACAGCTAGTACAAGCTACCCTTACAAAAGTAGTCTTCGCCTGTGCAAAGCTCTGGTGATGACGCCGTCTTGGGCTCCACGGTGACCTTCGTCTCGTAGTCCTCCTAGTCTTGGTCTCGTTGCACCGAAATGGCAACCTTTGCCTGATGCCTCGGTACTCCGCGGCTGCGCTTGCCCCCCTTGCACCAAAGAGGGAAGGAGGACACTGCGCGGGCTGGCACCAGCCTGGCGCCCTTGGTCGTCATGGCTTGCGTCATGGGCGCCTCGTGAGGTACCCCGCCTTGATCTCTCCGCCTCCTCGTGAGCCAGCCTGACGAGGCTGTGCCTGAGGAAGCTCCGCGTCGTCCGCCCCGCGAGGCTTGGCCCCTCGCGAGGGTCTTCGGTTTGTGTTGGTGAAGATGGGCTACGCTGGGCCCCCTTCGAGCCACGCCGCAGGCCGCAGGCAGGCAAGTCTGGAGACCCCCGTTCCCAGAACGCCGACACACAGTATTTGTTTTTTGGAATTAAAATAAATCAAAAATGATTTACAAATTTCAGAAAATTCTCTAAACTTCTAAAATTCATAGAAATTCAACCGTAACTCCAAATGAGATAAATAATATAAGAAAAATGATCAGAAAAATCCAACCTATCCATCTGTACCATTGTCATGCATGTTAGCATAACTTATGGCTGTTGTTTAGGCCAAGCCATATAAATGGCATTTAAACCTTCACATATGAAGTTTGAATTTGAACCTAGGGTTCAAACCAACTTCATTTAAATTGTTGCTAGTTGCATTAGCTCAAACCACAGCATATCGCCATGTCACATTCATGCATCATATTGTTGCATTGCATTGATTGTGTTTCTTTCTCAGTTGCTGGTAATTGCCCCCTCTTAGTAGACGTGTTTCGATGGTGTTCGATGACACCGATAAAGAGCTATAATATCTTCAGAAGTGGTAGGCAAGCAAAACCCCCTTGTTCATTTCGATACAATCCCACTCTCTCGCTCCTGCTCTCTATTATTGCATTAGGACGACAACGATTCAACTGTTACTTGCTGCGGTAGTTGAACGCTTATCCTCTGCATGACCTGTCATTGCCCCAGTAAATAGATGAAACCCACTAGCATGAGTAGGAGTTGTTTGAGCTCTGATGTGCCTACTCAGTCATGCTTGTTTGTCATGCCTGCAATTGCTTAGAGTTGTGTCAGGTCTGATTCATCGGGGATGAATTGGAACAGTGATGAACATGTCCTACTATATGTGAGCTAAGTGTGTGAACACGATTTGGTAAAGGTAGCGGTGAGAGGACATGTAGGAGTACATGGTGGGTTGTCTCATTGAAACCGTTCTTAGGAACTGAGTTCTGTGTTTGTGATCCATGACCAGCTACTACCACGCATTAGGCCCGAAACCAATGGACCCTCTCGACTTATTAATTGCCCTTGTCCTCTGTCCAGGAGTTGCAACTAGTTTCTGGTGTTTGTAGGATATGTGTTGGCGGTCGTGCATAGCGCTGATCCTAGGGGTGGGCTATGATGCGGTAGATACACCGTGGCATGGTGTACCGAGTGCCCGTTTGGTGTCTCGGGAACCCTGCACACATCGTTTCGGGCTCTGAGCGAAACTCCGGCCGGATCTCCTCATGGATGGAACCCGAATAGGCGATAAACCTGGACTAGAGACTCATGTGGTTAGTCAGGTCGTGGCCGACTCCCTCGCCAGGCTTCCGCTTGAAGGTTGCCGAGATACACGATGTGTACATGGTGGTAAGTGGAGAGAGCGTGTGTGAAGAAGTACACCCCTGCAGGGTTATAAATGATCTATTCGAATAGCCGTGTCTGCGGTAAAGGACTTCTGGGTTGCATATAACAGTTCATAGACAAGTGAAAGTGGATACTCTAAAACTCGCAAGATAAGTGTGAGTGCTATGGATGGCCTTCTCGTAGGTAGAAGGGAGCAGATCCATAGTGGTGTATTGAATGGTGAATATGTGGACTCATGTGCGCCACCTCAAAAGAGTTGCTTGCAGTCGTAGTTCAGGTTAGCCACTGAGTCAAAGCTGGCTTGCTGCAGTTAAACTCCACCCCCCTTGTTGATACTGATGCATAGGTAGCTAGTTCTGATGTAAGTCTTACTGACTACCTTTGTACTCACGTTTCCTTAATTTATGTTTTGCAAAGAGATTTCACTCTCGCTAGTAGTTCCGCATGGACTTCGATGTTTAGCTTGATACCTCAGCTATGATCTTGTGCCCTCGGCAGGATCTGGTAGATAGTCAGGCTTCTCAACCTTCTTCATTTGTAGTTGTCTGTACTCAGACAAGTTAAGCTTCCTCATGTGCTTTGATTTGTATGCTATGATTGTTGTGTCATGAGACCCATGTTTGTAATATCTCGCTCCTCGGAGCCTAATGAATAAATACTTGATTCATAGAGTTATGTTGTGATGCCATGTTGTATTTACACATATCGAGCATATTGTGTGTATGATTGAAATGCTTGGTATGTGTGGGATCCGACAATCTAGTTGTTTATCCTTGGCAGCCTCTCTTATGGGGAAATGTAGTCTAGTGCTTCCATGAGCCATAGTAGTCCGCTACAGCCCGGTTCACCGGAGTCCTGTTAGCCCAGCACTACTGCTCATGACACTTGACAGGCCGGCATGTGTTTCACTTCGTTCCTGTGTCTGTCCCTTCGGGGAAATGTCATGCCATGAGATCCGGAGTCCTACCTAGCCTGCTATAGCGTAGTTCACCGGAGTACTGTTAGCCCAGTGCTACAGCCCAGATTCACACGCTGCTGACCGACATGCTCGATGTGATTCATGTATGTCTGTCCCCATAGGTTAGTGCCGCTTTGGGTTCACGACTAGCCATGTCGGCCCGGGTTCTCTGTGATATGGATGCTAGCAACACTATCATATACATGAGGCAAAAGGTGCAAACGGATCCGGGCCATGGTACGGCGATACCTGTGGGAATACCGTGCGTGAGGCCACAAAGTGATATGAGGTGTTACCGGCTAGATCGATGTGACTTGGAATCTTGGTCCTGACAAAATCTCCCTCGCTGCTCCTCCCTCTGGTGCCGCCCCTCATTCTCATGGTCTCAAGCAGCTGCTCCACTGTGGTTCGTCCAACGCACTACTCCGGCAGGCGCTGCACAACTACGGCTGATGCCAAACTGCGGCAGAAGGCACCTTATTCCCCCTCCCCACCTCCCAGGCCGTGGCCTTGAGGTGCTGTTGAAGGATGAGCTCATCCAACAAGGTGAGGATCTCCTCTGATTATTTGCCAAATTTTCATTCTGATCCACTATACGATGAATTGCTATGAGCTGCTTCTGCTGCTACTATATGATGCATTGCTATGAGCTGCTGCTACTACTGCTATATGATGAATTGCTATGAGTTGTACTGCTGCTATATGATGAATTGCTATGAGCTGCTGCTGCTATATGATGAGTTGCTATAAGTTGCTCCTGCTGCTGCTGTATGATGAATTGCTATGAGCTGCTCCTGCTGATGCTATATGATGAATTGCTATGAGCTGCTCCTGCTGCTGCTATATGATGAATTGCTATGAGCTACTCCTACTGCTTCAATATGATGAATTGCTATGAGCTGCTCCTATTGCTGCTATATGATGAATTGGTATGAGCTGCTACTGGTATATGATGAATTGCACACTGCTGTTGCTGCTGCTGTATGATGAGTTGCTATGAGCTGCTTCTGCTATATGATGCTTTCAGGTGGTGCTGCTATATGATAATAACCAGCCACTTGGACCATCGAATTTCAATAAATAATTGTTCTTCATTTAAATGTGGGTCATGTGTTTTTCGTTTAAATTAGGCAATGGGATCTCTATGGAAAACATTGACCAAAGTAGATTATGCCAAGTAGATGGTATCTCTGTATTTGCATTTTGAGCAAATATTGAAGGTCTGTTTTCCTATCATATTAATTACTGCACTGGGTTCAATTTGTGATGTTTGCAAGTCAAATTAATTTTCATATGGGCAGCAAAATGAAAAAATATAATGCAATCCGGACTTTTCACTGATCATACCAAAGATAAGCTGAAAACGCAATAAAAGAACTAGTTGGCTTAGTACATGGAGCTTATATTCACAGCTGCTTATTTTCTTAGGATAACTCGTAATAACTGTCCCTAAGAAACTTAGCCAATAGAACTGACATGCAAATAACATGTCACAATGATTGCAATAGAGGAGTGACGTACCATAGCACACTGTATAGGCTCACCGCTGGCTCTCCTTTTTTGCGATGTTCCATGAAATTGCCACATACATCTTGTACTTTTTCATTGTGTAACCCTATCTGCAAGTTGACATGGCTAATTTCAGACATCTCTACATGATAATACATTGCATATCCCTTGCGCATATTTAAACCACCAATTAATGATTGTGTGCGTAGCATAAACTAGCCATGACTCTGTGTGCTGGACTAGCAGGCACTGTAAGGGAGCCTAATGTAGTGTACTAGAATTCCTACATGCCACCTACGATTTTGTGTAATGTACTGCCTCTGTTCCTAAATATATGCCTATGTAGAAATTCCAGTATGGACCACATACAGATGTATATAGATGCATTTTCGAGTGTAGATTCACTCATTTTGCTCCGTATGTAGCCTATAGTGGAATCTCTAGAAAGACTTATATTTAGGAATGGAGGTACGAGGTAGTATCATGTATGATATCTACATATCTAATTTAGCAGCCAGTAGTAGAAATCATTGTCTGCACAAAAGGGATTACTGGTCAAAAATCTTAGCAAAGCACGCTGGCAGGCACAGAACAATACAAGAGAGAGAGACATGCTTACAAGATCATAGCAATGCCTCGGTCCAGGATCTTGGTTGGCCAAGCTGTTAGATCCAGAAGAAACATCATCCTTGTAGTTTTTGCCAGCTGCATAACAGGTAACATCGACCTGTTAGTATATTTGAAGTACATCGGGTAGGCGATGTTGGACGGGTTTAAAGGTGACAAGTACCTAGGCCGTGGCGGGTGCTTGGCATCTTGCCAGACGGTGGGAATCAGGTTAGAAACGTCAAGGGTGATGACGCTGCGCTGGCTGTCAGGGTCCGGTAAGGAGATGTAGAACCGTGGAGTAGGGTGTTTGTGGAGCGGCTCCGGTAGGGTGGACTACGGTGTGGGCAAAGCGGATCTGTGGCCGTGGACGAGGGCGTAGGAGAAGCTGCTCCGGTAGGGTGGACTACGGTGTGGGCGAAGCGGATCTGTGGCCGTGGACGAGGGCGTAGGTGAAGCTGCTCCGGTGGTTGGGTTAAGGATGGTGTCAACGATGCGGATCTGCGGCCGTGGACGGGGCGTCAGAAGCGGCTTCAATAGGTTGGATGAGGGTGCGAGGAAGCAGATCTGAGGATGTGGACTTGTGAGTTGGCAAAGCGGCCTCGGTAGGGTTGAAAATGGTATATGCGAAGCTACTCCGGTGGGATTGACGATGGTGTCGGCGAAGAGGATCAGAGGCCGTCGACGGGGGGCATCGGTGGGGCGGCTCCAGGGGGTGGACGAACCGTCTCCGGTGGGGAGTACGAATGAGCCGTTGCAGATGCGCTGCGGTTGACGAGAGTACCGGGGAAGCAGATCTGTCACCATGGACAAGGCCGGCACTGAATGGGCTATGGTACAGTGGTGGATGAGCAGTCTAATTGTTTCTAGGGGAGTTCAACTAATTTTGGACCGTGCTAGCGGGAAGGTCATGCGATACTGTGTACACGGGGCACGCGTCAGCAGTTAATAACTGGTGTGAAGCCCACCCCAGAAAAAAAGACAATAATTCGGGATGATGCGCCGATAACTTGGACGTTCACATGGGCGCGGCGAATCGTACGGGTGTAGTGGTGCATTCACAAAAAAGGGATCAAACGCCCAACCTATGTATTTCTCGTGTAAATAGATAATTTAGTGCAATTGGTTATTTACTTTAAACATAATGCATTGATGTGTTAGTGTAGAGGCACACAAAAAGAAATGGATATTATAGTCCGCTGCTTAAAAGTGTAACCTCATATGATTACATAGCCTCCATTTCATAAATTGCGTACCTGTTGAATTCATATATGAATATTACATATATTACTTCATAATAGAACCTTAAATCATCCAAGATTAATGATTTTGAGTGCAAGAGTAACAATGGTGCATGTACATGATAGCTACATTGGTTGTTTGAAGAAACATCACTGTAACTTTGGCATGCACAACTGAAAAGGTTTATTTAAATAGAAAAAATGTGATACATGTGTGTCCAATCTTTATAGCGTTGAATTGATATTGTACCTTTGGCCACAATACGAAGTATATATTGATTTGTGTTCAAGCGATGCACATCCACAATCGTAGATAGTGATACGTGAATGAATTGTGCAATCTCTCTCACACGCTTACATATCTCATTTCCCTGTGGGCATCGGAATCACACACACGCACTTTGTGTATTTCTCTCCCTCCGTCAAGGTTAGAATTCATCTTTTTACCCCATCCTACAAGTCTCTCACACACAAACACACACGCTCTCTCTGTCGAACATGCCCACCCCTTTAATTCCGCCCACCCACAGCCACTAATGTCTCAAAGTATAATAATGTCTCTCACACATATGCCTAAGGTTAACTCGAGTTCCGGAACCATATGAATACATACAATGGGCCAGCAGAGCACCTTTTGTTTTGAGATTTCGCTCTCTCTCTATCTCTCTCACACACACACATGCGCGCACACACACATTGTTTATCGCTTCATTTTTTCCGGCACTTGCATGCACACAATTTTGTTTATCTTGGTGATGCTTTAAGTATGCCTCGCACAAATGCTATCAACTTATCCCTTAATATAGCCAAATATGTGTCATACAAACTCCTTCTCCCTACTAGCAAGATTCCCATGCGTTGCACCGAACATCAAGATGTATTTGTATGAGTAGTTTATCTTGTGGGAGAAAAAGATGAACGAGGGAATGCCTTATTTGCAAATGCGGAGAGGGGTGTGTGTATATTTTTGCAAGATTGCCACAGTTTATTTCCTATTCATCGGGTATAAATCGGATGGCCTATATTGCATGGATATGTAAGTGTCACTGCCCCCCCCCGACACACACACCCACACCCACACAACCACACACACACACTTCCGAACACCGAAGGAGTAGGGTGAATCCTCGATCTTGATACTAATCTATCGACTGGCTTCTCTCTCAAACACACACACACGCACACACACTACCCAACACCGAAGGAGTAGGGCGGCACCTCGATCTTGATAGTAATCCATCTACTCCTCTTTCAAACACACACACACACACTCGCTAGTTGTGCCTCTATGCCTACCGCACACACTCTCGATACGTCTTTCTCTCCCTCCCCGTCCCCCACCCCAACAATGATAGCAGAAGGGTGACAACTCGATATAATCGTAATCTGTCAATTGGTTTCTCTCTCGAACATTGTGTCTCTATGCCTCGCTCAGTAGCCCCCTCGATATGTAGACTTCTCGCACGCACAGCTGTAGTGACGATGACGCTGGACCCAGTGTGCCTAGGTTTTATCGGCCTCATGTGATAGTTTTCACCCTGTTTTCTATTAATTAACAAGGCAACCTTTTCTTTGTTACTACTAGTGAATCTGAAATCATTCGGGGCAGACATAAAATATATCACTTCAACCCAATTATCGCAGTAACTATTTTAAAAGAAACTAGCTAGATGCCCGTGCGTTGCACGGAACATCAAGATGCATTTTTATGAGTAGTTTATCTTGCGAGAGAAAAGGATGAATGAGGGAAGGCCGTATTTGCGAATGTGGAGAGGGGTGTGGGTATGTTTTTGCAAAATTGCCATAGTTTTCTTCCTATCCATTAGATATAAATCCGACGACCTATATTGCAGGATGGCACGCACACCATCATCACCAACTCTGTTATCTACTCCCTCCGTTCCTAAATATTTGTCTTTCTTAGAGATTTCAACAAGTGACTACATATGGAGCAAAATGAGTGAATCCACACTCTAAAATATGTCTACATACACATTCGTATGTGGTAGTCCATTTGAAATCTGAAAAAGACAAATATTTAGGAACGGATGGAGTATAAGAGTAGACATGGAGATATATCTCCAGCATGGTCTACAACAAAAATGTGTTGGACTGGTTAGCGCTAGATGCTCGCAACGCGATGACATGAGTTCGAATTCTATCTTTAACTTTAGGTTTTTATATTATATATTACTTATTTAATATATACTTCTTTCGCTACTGTACTGACAGTGGAACCCACAGAGTACTTAGAATACAAGATTAAGGATGGACTTGTTTCTTTTTAATTTTCTGTACAAAGCTGTAGCCACCCTGCAAGTCACGTGTACACTGTACATGCAATTAACTTTTTATAGAGGGACAATCATACACACAATTAACTCAAATGGATTGGATGTCACTCTATTATTTCCAGCATAAGAGCATCTCCAACGGCAGCCGGCAAATTTCCTCCCGCTTCCTTCTGTGGAGGACGACATCAAACGCCAGTGGCATACATTTTCACAACTCTAACCAACCAGATGAAATTCGTGCAAACACGGACTAATTTCATATAAGCATGAAGGATTTCGTATAAAAAGCCGGATCTTCATATAAACATGATGGATTTCATTACATTTACATGAACTAAGCGGTGCCAATCCGGCTCTCTTGCTATAATTAATACTCCCTCCCTAAATGGCTGCCCGCGGATCCCTTTGTCTTCCTCATGTCCGGCAGACACTTTGCGGGGGCGACGAAGGTCCTAGGAAGAGACAAAGAAGCAAAGAAACCACCTGAATGCGCAGTCGTCGCCTCGGTGGTGGCCTTCATGCGACCCAAGTGGCGGCGGTCTCCCATGTTCTACTTCTCCTCGATGATGGCGGCGGACACGGAGAATCTGGCTACCGACTCATCGCTCTCCATGCACCCGGCTTCGGTCTCTGCCTGCATGGCACTACCGCAGGCACAGGAGGCGCACCCACAGACACGGGAGGTGCGGCACCGCAGACACTGGTGGTGCGGTACGACGCGGCAGCGACGACGCCTGTACCGGTGTGCTCGCGGCCGTGCCGGCGTGGAGCAACTCGCCACTCCTCATCAAGCTAAACTGGAGCGGCAAGTTGCTGAACCACGCGCCTTCTTGGGGAGGCAACTGGCTCTATCGAGCCAAGCGAGGTTGGTGAAGCACCGAGTGGCCTCACCCGTATCCGTAGGGCTCGGCAGGCCACCCAGCCGGGTAATATGCCGGAGAATGGCTCCTCGGAAGCCATCGGAAGAGTGGAGAAAATGGTGAAGGAGAAGATGGGGGAGCGGTGGAGGGGTGCGATTCTTGCCCGTTGTCTGTCTGGCCTCATGTAAATAGAGGGCGGATGGTAGGAGCTTGGCCGGCATCTGGCCTCGTTTAAACTGAGGGCGGACGGGAGGAGCTCGGCCGTTGTTGCATTTAATTCTGGCCCGCTCATGAACGGACGTGTGGCCGGAGTAGGTTTCTCGGTTTGCATATGGGTTTAACGGAGGGGTTTGATGGAGGCGAGGAGGTGTGTTCAGCCGGGCGTGCAGCGGGCGTCGTAGTACTATTCAATTTGAGAGCGGGCGGCGCAGTTCCCGATATGGCTTTAATGCAGACGAGGGAGGGAGTAGCAGTTCCTGAAATTTTGAACGGTCAATGCATCCTTCTTCAATTAATGCATGAGGGAAGTAATGGGAGGAGGACCGGGAAAAGAGGCTGCACGATGTGAATGCAACACAGTTTGCCCTCATATAAAGGCGCCCCTCCATTCCAATGCATCTACCACATCGTACGCACCGAAGCATTTGCCTAAGCACCTACACTAAGTGAAAAATAGCTCACTCCAGACCCATGGCGGAGATGTGCGCGAGCGGCTAGCGGCTGTGCCAGATGGTCCATGACGTCGGCCTGCCACATAGCGCCGAGGATCGTCTCCAGACGGTGTTGGAGACCGGCTGGGGGATGGCTGCCGTCGACACCAACTACGACTCTCAGTTGGACCAGATGATCGTTGCCACCACCAACAAGTTCACCATCCTGAAGAAGCTCGCGGACGACATCGCCGTTGAGGGAGTCCTGGATTAGGGGGTCTCCGGACAGCCGGACTATATCCTTTGACCGGACTGTTGGACTATGAAGATACAAGATTGAAGTCTTCATCCCGTGTCCGGATGGGACTCTACTTGGCGTGGAAGACAAGCTAGGCAGTACGGATATGTATATCTCCTCCTTTGTAACCGACCTTGTGTAACCCTAGCACCCTCCGGTGTCTATATAAACCGGAGGGTTTAGTCCGTAGGACAACAGACAATCATACCATAGGCTAGCTTCTAGGGTTTAGCCTCTCTGATCTCGTGGTAGATCAACTCTTGTACTACTCATATTATCAAGAACAATCAAGCAGGACGTAGGGTTTTACCTGCATCAAGAGGGCCCGAACCTGGGTAAAACATCATGTCCCCTGCCTCCTGTTACCATCCGCCTAGATGCACAGTTCGGGACCCCCTACCCGAGATCCGCCAGTTTTGACACCGACATTGGTGCTTTCATTGAGAGTTCCACTGTGCCGTCGCCGTAAGGAAGGATGCCTCGTCTCGTTGTTAAAAACAACATTACCACCGGGGAAGCCCTGGCTATCGGCCAAACTCTCCGGTTAGGAAATTTCATCATGACCGCCCGTTCGGCTGCTGCACCGACGATGACTTCTCGTGTCATCGAAAACAGCCTCCACGTCGGCTCGGAATTCGCCGAGCAGATGGATCCAATGGAGCTCTCCTCCCTAAACAAGCTCTTGGATCGCATCGCCGCCTTGAGAGTCGCTATGGACTATGATCGGATTGGGCTTAAGCCCGATCAAAGGGAGATTACCTCTCCACCGGTCACCCATCACATTGCGGTGGTGGAGGAACAATGTGGCGATTCTTCCTCTATCTTGAGGACAAACTATGTCCGAATTCCTGAGCTCTCTGAGCCGGATACCCATCCATGGGAGGACATCACCCAAGCCCTGAACCTAGAGTCAGGAAGCGGGCCAAACTTATCAGGCAACATCCCGGAACCCGAATTTCCAAGATTGGAAACTCCTCGGCCCCTGGGTCTCAGATCGGGTAAGGGCTCGGACTCAAATCCACCCACCCACCCAAACATAGACGATCTTTCCCACATCAGGCAAGAGCCCCAGGAAACAGTACATCATTATTGGGCTAGATTCCTCCTTGTGATGAACAAGGTTAAGGACTGTCGCGAGGAAGACGCAGTCTCATTTTTCTGCAATAATTGCACAGACAAGGGAATCCTTAACGCAATAAGTCGCCGTGACATATCACGCTTCGCCGACTTGGCGTCCATAGTACGAAAGTACTGTGCGATGGAAAGCGCCTGGAAAACCGAAACGAAATTTTGGGATAATCCAGCTCTGAATATACACCCAGTCCGAAGTAAAAGGGTGCACTATCATAAGACACCCGAGTTAATTACAAAGAAGCAAAAACCCTCTACAGGGCGTGGAACCGTATTGGAGGGATGGCTCAACGGACCCTACAAAATTCATAGTACAACGGATACCATACCAACACACGGCCTTAGAGCATGTTGGGTACTCCGGCAGGTGGCCAAAAGTGGTGAGGATCTTCTTATCCCAGATACCACAAAGCACCATCCCGAGGATAACAATACGGTATTAACAGTCTTCGAGACCTTCGCATCAAATAATAGGCGCAAGCGAACACTCCACAGCCTTGCCGAAATCTGCCACGTGGCAACAGTAAATCCATGGAGTGACATGACTATTACCTTCAATGCCAGTGACGAACCCAAATTCCAAACAGCCCGAGCACCAGCCGCACTAGTCCTCAATCCAATTGTGGACGGCTTTCGACTCACAAAAGTACTCATGGACGGCGGCAGTTGATTAAACCTCATCTATGAGGAAACTCTTCAAAAGATGGAAATAGACTCGAACCGCATTGAGCGAAGCAGCACAACTTTCAGAGGAATCATCCCCAGTCGGGAAGCACGTTGTGCTGGGAAAATCACACTAGATGTGGTATTCGGCACGCCGGAGAACTATAGGTCCGAAGAAATTACATTCCAAGTGGCCCCATTCAGTAGCGGATACCACGCCCTTTTAGGGCGGGAGGCGTTCACGACCTTCCAAGCCATACCCCATTACGGGTACATGAAGCTCAAAATGCCCGGGCCCAACGGAATCATCACTCTCGCTAGTGATCCGGACACAGCACTCCACGCCGAAAACAAAACAGCCGCATTGGCCCTTGAGGCATTATTCGAAGCCTTTGCGGTCGAGGAATTAACTGCGCTGTGCTCCACAGTGGATAGGGACGACATGATACTTGACAAGAGATTCAAGTCCACCTCTTTTAAACCAGCGGATGAAATAGTCAAATTCCAAGTCCACCCAACGGACCATAGAAAAACAGCCTCCATCGGGGCACAGTTAAACCCCGCTGTGGATGCTGCACTACGAGAGTTCCTGCGTGAGAATTGGGACATATTCGCCTGGCATCCCTCAGATATGCCGGGAATCCCACGCAGGGTGGCCGAGCACATCCTTAATATTCTAAAGGGATTCAAGCCGGTCAAGCAGACTCTTCGGCGTTTTTCTGAACCTAAGAGACAAGCTATGGGAGAGGAGCTAGCCAAGTTATTGGAGGCCGGATTCATTAGAGAAATAAAACACCCGGACTGGCTAGCAAACCTGGTGATGGTACCAAAGAAGGACAAATCCTGGCGCCTATATGTCGATTTCAAGGACCTCAACAAGGCTTGCCCAAAGGATCCCTTCCCCCTCCCCCGCATCGATCAAATTATCGACGCTACCGCGGGACACGATTCATTGTGTTTCCTCGACGCATACTCCGGCTACCACCAAATCAAGATGGCGGAGTCCGACCAAGCCGCAACGGCATTTATCACACCATACGGCCCTTTCTGTTTCAACACAATGCCTTTTGGGCTAAAAAACGCCGGCGCAACATATCAGCGCATGATTCAGACATGTCTGGAGAAACAGATCGGCAAAACAGTAGAGGCATATGTAGATGATGTGGTCGTCAAAACCAAACACGTCGACTCTCTAATAGACGACTTGAGGCTCACATTCGACAACCTCCGAACATACGACATCAAGCTCAATCCGGAAAAATGCGTTTTCGGTGTACCAGCTGGAAAGCTCCTGGGCTTCATTGTCTCCAGTAGAGGAATTGAAGCAAATCCGGCCAAAATCCGAGCTCTGTCATAGTTGGCTATCCCAACAGACCTCAAACAAATCCAGAAATTAACCGGATGTGTGGCGGCTCTAAGCCACTTTATCTCCCGCTTAGGAGAAAAGGCATTACCCCTTTATCGCCTCCTTCGGCGTACCGAACACTTCGAGTGGACGGACGCTGCCACAACCGGATTGGAAGAAATAAAAGCCATAATGGCAACCAACCCAATCCTGGCCGCGCCAAACATCGGCGAACCAATGCTGTTGTATATTGCGGCAACTCATCAGGTGGTAAGCGCAGTGCTCGTCGTCGAACGAGAAACGGACGGACATAAATCCCCCCTTCAAAGGCCGGTATATTATGTATCCATTGTCCTCACTCCATGCAAATCACGGTACCCACATTATCAAAAGATAGCCTATGCGGTATTCATGGCATCCCGGAAGTTGCGACATTACTTTCAAGAGTGTTCAATTACAGTAGCCTCGGAGGTGCCACTCAATGACATTATAAACAACCGCGACGACACGGTCCGGATTGCCAAATGGGCCATTGAGCTCCTCCCGTTTGATATAACATACACCCCCCGGGGAGCCATTAAATCACAAGTATTGCCGACTTTGTCGCCGAATGGATGGAAGCCGAACTCCCTAAAGAGTACGGCGCATACTCCAATTGGATCATGCACTTCGACGGCTCCAAAATGCTGGTGGGTCTGGCATCGTCCTAACGTCCCCTACCGGATATACAGTTCAATACGTACTCCAGATATTGTATACAGACTCCAACAACGCAGCCGAATACAAAGCCCTGTTACATGGTCTTCGGATGGCAGTTTCCATGGGAATTCAACGTCTAGAGGTGCGTGGGGATTCGAACCTCGCAATATCCCAAATAAATGGAGACTTCGATGCCAAGGATCCGAAAATGGCGGCCTATCGCAACACCATCCAAAAGATGTCAGCTCGGTTAGAGGGGCTCGACTTTCACCATGTGGCTTGGGAAAATAATCAGGTGGTGGATATCCTTGCCCGCACGTGCGCAAAACGCGATACGGTCCCCCCCAACATATTTTTGGAGAGGTTGTTTAAGACATCCGTGGTATGGGAAGGGGACACCGGTAAAAACGTTCGGACCCGGCCAAAATGCCCGATACCGCACACTCTGACACAATTGGAGGCTCTGCCACCGAAATAACACCTTCAGCCCACGTAATAATGGCCATCATCGCCCCGTGGACTGAACCATTCCTGGCCTACCTAAGTAGGCAGGAGCTCCCCAAGGACCAAAGTGAGGCACGCTGCATAGCGCGGCGATCTAAAGCCTACAGGGTCCACGAGGGAGAGCTTTACAAGAAAAGCACTACCGGAGTCCTTCAAAGGTGCATCTCCGAAGAGGAGGGGCGGAAGCTTTTGGCAGAAATTCACGCCGGACTCGGCGGTCACCACGCCGCCGCCCGGGCCCTTGTAAGCAAGGCCTTCCATACCGGTTTTTATTGGCCGACGGCCTGGGTAGATGCACAGGACTTGGTCCAACGCTGCGCCGGTTGCCAGCTTTTTGCAAACCAAAGCCACATGCCACCCACCGCCCTCCAAACAATCTCCATTACCTAGCCCTTCGTGGTCTGGGGGCTTGACATGGTTGGACCCCTTAAAGGGGGAACCCACAAGAAAAAATACCTACTGATCATGGTGGATAAATTCACCAAATGGATAGAAGCCAAACCTGTTAAAACGGCCGAATCCGGACCGGTGATAGACTTCATATCCGGGGTTGTACACTGTTATGGCATCCACCACAACATCATCACTGACAATGGCACGAACTTCACGGCTGATGAGGTAAAACTCTGGTGTAGCAACATGGGCATCAAGATCGGTTATGCTTCTATCTATCACCCACAAACTAACGGCCAAGTTGAGCGAGAAAATGGTCTGATCATGAGCGGCATCAAACCCAGATTAGTGCGGTCCTTAACGGAATCTAACACACACTGAGTAGAGGAGCTCGACTCCGTACTCTGGGGGCTGTAGACCACGGCGAATTGTTCTACCGGATACACACTCTTTTTTATGGTGTACAGTGCAGAGGCGGTTCTGCCCTGCGACATAATTCATGACTCACCTCGAGTGCGCATATATGAAGAAAGAGAAGCCGAGCTCGATCGGCAGGATAGTCTGGACACCCTGGAGGAGGAGCGCGACGTGGCAAAAGCCTGTTCCGCATTTTATCAACAGCAGGCTCGAAGATACCAAACCAGAGAAGTACGGGCCAAAACTTATAACGTTGGCGAGCTAGTTCTACGCCTGCTGGAGAAGAAAAAGACCAAGCTCGAGCCCAAATGGGAAGGTCCCTTCATTATTGACCAGGTTCCGATCGGTGGAGCATACCGTCTGTGGGATGCATCGGATAATCGACTCGAGCCGAACCTATGGAACGCAGCCAGGCTCCGAAGATTCTACGCCTAGCCCCGGACTCTATGTTCGTCTCCTTCCTCTGTCCATTTTTTGCACATACATTACCTGTTTTTTCTCTCTTTCTTTATTTTTATTCTTTCTCTAGGCCTTCAAGGGCCAACTTGTTCCTTGATTGCACACTATTGACGCGCTAACCGCGCTCATTATACATGGGGGCTTCTTACACAGAAGCTTAATTATTTATCTGGGCTTCATGCCCCGCACATGCGTTATCCTTCCGCATGTACCTTTTCTTCGCCATTATATGCATCGATATGACTTAAGTTTTGGCCAAGCTAGGTTGCCTGGGTCTTGTATTTATGCCCTATGTTCCTGTTAATTCGGCTAGGGCATAAGGGGAGCACCTTTGCGATTGTTACTGCCGGGTCAGCCGGATGTGTACCTCAGACTGGGTGAAGACGAAAGCTAGCGTTCTTAAGGGAATATTCGGTCGGTGAACAAAAGATGACTTTTTATTTTTTTTCCATACATGCCCCCAGATGTTTTTGCCTGCGTCTCCTCTCGCAGTCCGGACATGCACTTTAGGGCAGGCGTACCCAGGGAAAGGAACCCTTAACGGAACTATTCTCCCTGAAAGATGTTTCTTACTATCCATTTAATATAACATAACTAGTTGGGTACTTGTCTGTTCAAACACTAATGACCCCTACGCCTGGTTTCCAAGCATACCCCGGTTCTTATATAACTGAGCGGGTATTCGGATACACTCCGGACTATCGGGTCCCGAGGTTGAAGCGAAAAGGTCCGCCATGACAAATGATTTATAATCCGGCTAGAAGGCATTATACATGTCAATTTAATTACATAGTCATGTAGACTGACTAAATTCCTCTTCTATACCATCCAACAGGCTGTCTAGCCTACAATCCTGTTGGGAATACTTCGCGGCCAATTCTACTTGCCCATATACTAAGCTAACGGGGATCTCTTTCCCATCGGGCCCCATAGGTCCGACCTCGGCCATGCGGTTTGGGTCACCCTTGGTATACCGCGTCTTCACCATGGCCCAGGCTTCCCTGGCACCTTGACGGCAGGCCGATATCTTCCATAATTGGAAGCGCCAGCGTGCTCCCTTGAGTTTCTCCGCAAGCTCTCCAATGCCCGTTGGCAGGGAGATGGATGGCCACAAGTCCTGGGCAATACTTTGCATCACCTGCCAAACTTGTTTGTGCAGTTGTGAGAGCTCAGGTAGAAGATCACCTGCAGACCCATGCATCTCCTCCGCGGGACGACCCATCAGCATACCTGTAGACATAACTCTGTCAGCCGGCTTCTTCGCCGTACTATTTTAAAGGGTTTGTTCAAGCACTTACTGAAAATGCCGCATCGAAGCCACTTATTCTCCTTCACGGAGTCCGCAAGATGGGCTCGAACATCCTTCAGTTCCACACTCAGCTTGGTATTGGCGTCTTGGAGCTTGTTTTTCTCCAGCATGACCTTAGTCAGCACGCGTTCGCCAGCCTTTAGCTGTCATACGACATGCTGGTCCTCCGGATTCTCTCTGGACTCATCTGCAATATCTATTGTTAGATCTGGAGCCATGCCACACATTATATAGTACCCATCATTCTTTAAAACAAATGTTACCAGCTGGGGACTTTTCAGGTTCCTTCAATGCGGCAACGGCGGCCCGAAGTTGGGCCTTGCATTCCTCCAGCTCCTGTTACAGTTGAGTATTCTTCTCTGTAAGAACCTGCACAATAAATGATCCTTAAATCATTTGTGCCAACTGTTTCAAGTCTCAGGGGCTACTGATATATATACTCATCAAATTTTCTTACCTGTACATCCTTTACATACTGGTCCATGGCTCTGGCTAGACCATTTTGAGCAGCACGGATGTATGCATCTCCTGAGTTGAATGCATCAAACGCCTCTCGGGAGAAACACACGTCACGAAGTACGGTCCGGCGACGCCTGTGATTCATGGCGCTCTCCACTTCGGAATTCATGGTGGATATCTTATCCGCATCTTCTATAGAAGGAGCGTCCGGCGTGTGCCTCGTGTTAGCTTCCGCCTCCGTGTCCGGCCCTGGAGCCCAACTGGTAGAGGCGTGATCGGCGACCTCTCCGGATATTGTCCGGCGAGCGTTCTTCCTTCTAGCAAACATGGGTGTTATTATGTTTTTAAAAAAGACGACAACCAAGGGGTGAGGTGTTGCATCATACCTCTGCGCCGGCGTCTCCGTCCGGACCGCCTTCCTTTTTAGCCTGTTCGGCTTTGAAATCCCTTGTTGGCTAGTCGCCGTGGGCTTGGCATGGCGTCCCCTGGGCCTTCCCTATAAAACACCATTTGTATATGGTAGGTGAAGTGCATAAAAGGAAATCCTTTTCAAAGGTTGGGACTCCGGTCTCATTTACATGCGAGGCTGGGAGTAGCCCAGGGTAGTCGCCTATAATGGCCACCATGGTGTCATCACAGCTTAATTGATAGAATTTCCGGTCTATCAGCTCCACGAATATGTCCGGATCTTCTTCAAGTCCGGGACCAAGGGCCCCGTCAGGGTCCTCTGGTTGTGGAGATGAGCTGTTGACCTCCCTTATGGCTTTTCGCAGCTCCTGCCGCAAAATGGCAAGGTGAGTGTCTACGACAAAGAATGCGGGAAGAATGGGAGTAAGGAGATATAACTCACCCAGCTTGGAGGGCTGTACATGGAGAATCCATCCCGTGGGTTGATGCAGATGAACTCCTCTTCCTCTCCCTTGAACAACTCGGACATAATTTTTGCTAAAGCAGCAGCATTGTTCGGACCCTTACGCCCGTAACGGGTGGCATCATCTTCCCCGTTAAAACACCACAGCGGGTGCCCTCGATATTGAAGTGGCTGCACTCCCCGCATTATGCATATTGACATAACCTCGATTACTGTCAATCCTGATTGGGCCAGCGCTTTAATCCGGTTCATCAGGTAAAGGACTTGTCCGTTATCTTCCTCCTGGGGGATCCGTGGGCGCCAGCTTCAGCGTTTCTTCAGAGGAGCATTGTTGAACTCAGGAAGACCCAGCCGAACAGGGTCCGGAAGGGGGACGTCCTCCATATAAAACCATTCCGAAGGCCAGTCCTCGGAAATCTTCTTCGGAGTACCGGACAGGTATCCAGTTTCGGCGATGCGCCATATTTTGGCTCCGCCCACTTGATAAAGTGACCCCTCCTGTGTATGGGGGACTAGACAAAATAACCTTTTCCACAGCTCGAAGTGAGCCTCGCAGCCCAGGAATAACTCACAGAGGGCAACATAGCAGGCGATGTGCAATATGGAAGCAGGGGTGAAATTATGCAGTTGGAGGCCGTAAAACTCCAGGAGCCCGTGGAGGAACGGATGAATTGGAAATCCGAGTCCCCTTAATAAGTAAGGAACAAGGCATACCCGCTCCCCCGTAGAGGGGCTGGGAAAGCTCTCCGCTTGCTCCCCGCCATTGTAGGTGGCGAGCCCGGCTCGGACGGGAACCATATACGCTGGAGGGAGAAATCCCTTAGTCTGTAGTTCGACTAATCGACTGTGTGGGACAGAACACCTTTCCCAATCACCGGGCTTAGGGCTACGGGGGCGGGAATAGGAGCTGCGGTTGTCGGCCATGGGGGAATGGATTTTTCCGAAGCACGCTCCAATGGATTCTCGCTGGGGGAGGATGATATGGATTGGATCTAAGAATCCTGATGCCTTTAATAGACAATTTATTTATCTGGATAGGGGAGCAAATGTAAAAGCGCCTTGGCTCCTCGTATTCATTCGACGCGTGGAAGAGAGCCCTTATTGGGCACAGAAGCCAAGAGGTCCAACATTTAAGGGGCCGGACACTACTTAACAGATATTCAAGATTTGGAGAAGAACCCGCATTGCAATGTCGAAGACAATACTGCGCGCCAGACTCATCATCATTGAAGCCTGGTTCAGGGGCTACTGAAGGAGTCCTGGATTAGGGGGTCTCCGGCAGCCGGACTATATACTTTGGCTAGACTGTTGGACTATGAAGATACAAGATTGAAGACTTCGTCCTGTGTCCGGATGGGACTCTACTTGGCGTGGAAGACAAGCTAGGCAGTACGGATATGTATATCTCCTCCTTTGTAACCGACCTTGTGTAACCCTAGCCCCCTCCGGTGTCTATATAAACAGGAGGGTTTAGTCCGCAGGACAACAGACAATCATACCATAGGCTAGCTTCTAGGGTATAGCCTCTCTAATCTCGTGGTATATCAACTCTTGTACTACTCATATTATCAGGAACAATCAAGCAGGACGTAGGGTTTTACATCCATCAAGAGGGCCTGAACCTGGGTAAAACATCATGTCCCGTGCCTCCTGTTACCATCCGCCTAGACGCACAGTTCGGGACCCCCTACCCGAGATCCACCGAATTTGACACCGACAGCCGTACTCCTCTAGCCTGCGCGCCCGGGCTCCTCATTGCCTGCCACCCTAATCGGCCTCCATGGCCGAAACCTATTTCAAGTACTGGTGGCCCTGCGACTGCCTGCCGACGCCATGAAGAATGTCCACCTGGAGGTCGCGCTCTCCGCGAGGCACCTCGCCCTGCAATAATTCGTCAACCTACACATCCACGTGTACGAGCAAATCGTGTACATAGGTATCTACAAGGCCAGTGAGGACGCTATGACGTTGGACTTCCTCAACCGGCTGGAAGCCTTGGATGCCTTTGCTGAGAAGCACCTCGACCTCGCCACAAAAGCTGCTAGGCAGTGGCCCGGCACACTAAGTTGAGGAGGAGGAGGTCGTACATTGATGGATGCATCTTTCTTCTTGCCTTCTGTAACCACCACTGCGATCGCATCATCATCGTGGCCTTAATTCTTATTGTGCTGTTGCATTCTCGTTCTAGTCAATACCGACATGTGCGATCCCTTTGCTTAATTATATGCATCACTGTAACTAGTACTCCATCCGTCAATTTATAAGTTGTGCTTACCTTTTCCATCAACTTCGTGCAACGTGCGAGCATCTTGCTAGAAACACTAGAACATGTCGGACCGCGTGTGACCAAACCGACGATGCGCCAACCTAGCTACTACATACCCTGCTTATCTGGCGGAAATAGCCCTGCCCTAGCATTTCCAATAGTTATTTCTATCTATCGATTGTGCCAAGGAGCAGAACCAAAATGTTATAATTTATACATGTTTCTCTACTCCTACTCCTATAAAAGACTTAGTTGGTGATGGTGGTGTGTCTGCCATCCGTCGTTTCTGACCATTAGATTTGCATCTAACGACTGTGAGGTAAGTTGTGGCATTTTTTCAACAATAGCCCACTTCTCTGCTCCAATTTGCATAAAACCCCTTATTATCTTGAAAGCAACCACATCCCTCCCTCACCTCATCAAAACAGCCTGAGAAATATATACTCCTATAAAAGACTCAGTTGGTGATGGTGGTGTGTCTGCCATCCGTCGTTTCTAACCATTAGATCTGCATCTAACGGTTGGCGTAGGAGTTACATTTCCCACTCTGCTCATATTTCTGACCATCCCTCTGTGCTCATATTTCCCTCTGTGCTCATATTTCCCTACAATGGTCAGAAATATGAACAAAAACCGGGAATAATATGATGTGGGGGCACCCATGAAGCTTATGTGGCTTGGTTGCATGGCTACGAAAGGTTAGAGAAAAATAAGTAGATAATGTGTTTAGAGTGCACTCCACTAAACATATATACTTTGGATCCATTGCAACGGGCCGGCATCTATATCTATACCCCCTATATAGTGTGTGAATAACTTTGAAAGTTGGTCATTGGATGAAGCCAATCCGACGGTACAAAGATGGAAAATCTGAGCACTACTGGCCATTGGATATCATCTACATTCCACCAGATTTTGCCACATGTAGAATCTAGAAGACTCCACATGTAGAAGCATAATGCACAAACAACCAGAATCTCATGTGTGCAATGCATGTGTACCTTACTAGTAGTTGGTAGTAGTAAGAAACAAATTCCAGGTTTGGCATGAGCTCGTACCGCGGGAGCACCACAAGGCCTGCTACAGGAGTTACACTTCCCTCTCGGGGCCCGCGGGACCAAACTTCAGTGGCTTAGTGCCTGGCCTATGAGTCAATGACATGCGGACCTTAAATGCGGCTGGCCCACATGTCATTCTCATGGTGGTGTTGTGTTTCATGACTCACTCGTTCAAGATGAACCGGCCGGTGGTGGCGTGGCCGTGGCGAGGGTGCCACAGCTGAGCGTCGGGGCGTTACGAGGCGTAGATGGCCACACCGGTGGGTACTACCTGTAGTACAGAAGTACTCCAGCTGAGGATTGATGCCCGGGACGAAATGTGTCACAGCCACTGGATGAAAATTCGATGGTGCGGGAGTATAGATCGGAGCATAGCAGCGGACTAGGCAAACCGCGTCCAATCGGGTGTGGATGTGGCAGAAAGTTGATGGTCGCCGCAGTTCAGCTGGCCCGCATGTCATGCACACAAAGGCAGAGGAGCGGTGGGGCTGAGAGGGATGAGGCGCACGTTGGGGGATGAGGATCCCTTGACGTGAACAATCCTACCATTCTATCACTGACATGTGGGACCCGCAAGTGTGGGTCCCACCAGTCAGCGATGGAAAGGCACGGTAAGGCAGTGATAGCCACGTCTGAGGACCCATGTCCACGTCGGGGGACGTCGTGCTTACAGGTAGGGTTGGAGCGGCCTCGTGGGAATCGCGTGTGGGTGTGGCAGTGGTAGACACAAGAAACGTGATGGTTGCCGTGGTTCAACTTCCATGGACAAGTTGTCATGTCTGCTGACAGATGTATATCAAAACTAGAGTGTTTATATTTCAAGCATGTGAACAAGTATTATTCTACTACTTTGGATCCATTGCAACGCACTGGCCAGCACATTTGTAGTAGTAGTAGTGTCTATCTCTATCTCTAGAGGCCTTCCCTCATTCATCCTTTTCTCTCACAAGATAAATTACTAATACAAATTCATCTTGATGTTCTGTGGTGACAAACCAGGGGACTTGTTTCGTATCGGACACATCCTATGATATACTCCCTCTCTCCTAGTTTATTTGTTTTGAATCTTTTCGCTTTATAAGTTTCAAATTCAAATTTAGAGGGGCAGTGGGGCCGATAGGGGTGAGCCGTAGGTCGGGGGACGTGTGGTGTCATGGGTTCGTGCGGCGCCGTGGGAATCGCGTGTGGCTGTGGTAGAAACTTGATGCTCACCGCATTTAAGGTGGCCCACATGTCATGCACACAAAGGCAGAGGGGCAGTGCGACTGAGAGGGGTGAGGCGCACGTCGGGGGACGTGGTGCCGTGGGTTGGAGTGGCGTCGTGGGAATCGCGAGTGGCAGTGGATGAAACATGATGGTCGCCGTAGTTGAACTTCCATGGCCAAGCTATCATGTCTACGGACACATGCATTGCATATCGATCACTGGAAGGAGTAGTAGAGAAAGCTAGGCGGATAAATAGTTCCTTATAGTCAAGCGAACCCACGCTACTAATTGTTCCAAAGACATGCACACCATCGAAATAGTCCATCTATATCAATATACATAGAGAGGGAATATTTTTTTACAAGAGAGGAAATAGTTCATCCATCCATAATGCCCTGCTACTGGTGCAACATCTTCTTCTTGTTGTTGTTGTTCTCATTTTGTGTGGGAGATGGCTTCACAACAAGCTCTCTGGACCTTGCAGCTATCTCGAAACTCACACGGGCATTGAGGGCAACATATTTTATCCGCTCACATGTCAAGGGATAATTCTCCCATCCAGACGACCTTAATGCCAGCATCTCTTCACCCTTCTGAAGATTTGTTCCGAGCACAAAATTTTCTACGTCGAATAGGGATGGTGTCGGTTTATCACAATCTTCTACATGAATTTTTATTCTGGTTTGTAGGACAGCGATGCTTTTCAAATCAAGGTTGTACGTCTCCAACTTCTGTTTGTCCCCTGCGATGGCTGCCCCACAGAAGTATATGTCCTCCCGAGACAAGAAATCATGAAGCTCACCTAGTATGGAGGGCGTGTTTATGATGTGGTACACCAAAACATCATCTTTGAGGCACAGCTGAAGGACAGCGGCGCGTTGGATCTTCCCAGTGGCACGCTCCGTGTACTCTGCGTCGAGACCGATGACATTCATCTCCACCTTTTGGAGGGAGTTGGATACATTGTTGATCCACTTCCGAACAACCCTTGGGTGGTCAGTGACTATGGCAACTATGCTGAACGAGCCTTCGACGAGGACATGTTGGACGCTAAAAACCTGCATCTCGATCTCTTTCACCATTTTGAACCGCTGGACCGGAGGGCTATGATTTGGAGAATTAGGATTAGATGGCTAGTCTAAATGAAGAATATGATTATTTATAGGGGCTTCGAAATTACTCCAGGAGTATGTGAAGAGGTTAAACAATGTGAATGCAGTGTGGTTTGGATGCAAATGAAGATCAAGGAGTAGTGAAAAAGCCGACGAAAATCGGTTCCTGATGGAGAAGTAAATGGGAGAAGTTATGCGCATGCATGAGGAGAGCTGCGGTGGTTTGATGGATTGGACGAGCTCTAGGGTTGCCTTTTCTCTCTCCCACGCTCACAGAATGTCCCACTCATATGCTGCAGTTTATTGGCTGGAGTCTGGTTGCAGCTGCTCATGCGTATGCTAATTAATGATGTGAATGCGGGGCATGGAGGGAAATGGGCACATGCAAAAGGGTATATACGCAGACTAATTAGAGAAATACTGAAAAAAGTTATGCACAGACAAAAGAGGACCGGAGGGGGTACTACTCATGTTCCTACTATGGTTAAGGAAAATGCGGTTATCCTCAAAAAAGAAAAGTCCTTCGCGCTTCCGCATGCACGAGAATTTGGTTCTGCTCGCAATATGGATGATAGCTGGAGGATGAAGTGAACCCAGAGGCATGCTAGCATGGGAGTGTACTCATGTTCCTACTACTCCTAGTAGTAGTAGTAGTAGTAGTAGTAGTAGTAGTAGTAGTAGTAGTACAACTGTGGTACACTTGATGGTCAAAATACTATTATTCATCCGGTCCTCATAGTGAAGTGACAAGACCCTGCACCCGAGGTGACACCAATCCAGGCGGCGTGTCTGGGTTACCAAAGTCAGCCTCACCTTGTGCACTGTGCAGTGACTATCACCGCCGCTATATAGCATGCCTCGCTTCGTCTCCCTCTCCCCTAGCACCGCTCCATCTCCATATCCGTCTCGCTAGAGATCCCAAGGTCACTCTTCATTATCTCACTATGCCCCCGCATCCCCTTGCCTCGGTCGCCTCTCCCAGTACCACTATTCCCTCACTAGCCACTCCAGCACCGACAACCTTCTCCCCCATAAATCAAGCCCCCAAAACCCCACCTTCCAAACTCCACCATGGACGAACGCGAACCGCACAGGATCCATATGAGCCGCGATTGGAGCAATCTCCCAAGTGACGTCCTCGACCTCTATTGTTCGTGTATGGATATGTTGAGCGCCCTGCGGCTGGCTGCATGCTCAAGGGGCATGCACACGGCCATCATCGAAGCGAGGCCAAAGCTTTGCAAGACACCCTGCTTGCTGCTACCTGGTCTTGTGTGATTGGCTAACCATGATACGGAGGCGTACATGATGCCCCTCGACTTCAATCCGATCTCCATTAGCCGAAACGTCTTTGCAGGTATGTAGTGGGTTGCCGTACATCATTTCCCTCGACTTCGATCCGATCACCATCGCCCAAAACTTCTTGGCAGGTATGTACTGGGTCGGCATGAACACCCACTGGATGGCTGCCTTCAAAGAAGACGGTAAAAAGTTGGTTCTCATGAACTTCCAGACCTCCCATGAGATTATCCTTCCTCCGTTGGATTATATAGAGTTTTACCATCACTGTCCTAGTCATCTAGATTACCACGTCAGTTGGACAGACCTTGTTTTCTAGAAGATTGTAATCTGCCAACTGCCCACACGACATGCGAATTACGCAGACTTCCAGCTAATTGCCTTGTTCGATCGTGGACTCGCCTATCTTTACGCTGGTGCCTTCTTTAGCTGGAGACAACTTAGCTCATAGTGGATCATCGTCAAAGCTGATACACACTTCTGTGATGCTATTGAACACAATGGCATCATCTACGCGATCGACAAAGCAGATGGCACCACGTATTGCTGGGACGACGCGTGTAAGTTGTTTCCGTCTCATGTTAATGATGACGCCATGACACTGTTAGAACTTTTTGCGATGGTTGGCATATCCCTGTTTGAGCAGAATTTGAGTAGAACTATGCCAATGTATTAGAGACACCGGAAATCAGCTATATTTGGAATGAGTTAATTCATGCGATTGTGATCATGTCATTACAACCAATTTGTACCCCTAAATAATAAAACGGATAGGAATATATGGATATTCTCCTTATTTTACAGTAATCTATATACTACTACTAAATATGAGTGTGTATCAATTGCCATGTTGGTTTCCTCATTTTCATGATATAGAAACATGCACCACACTGTTGGTTTCATCTAACCATACATTAGGGAAGTAAATGTGCATATGGAGAACTCTATATTTGGAAGTAGTGAAATCTTGTAATGCTTACCATGTGTACATACCTATATTCGCCCTTCAGCAATCAATGGCTACAATAATATCCTCACAAAAATTTTTCCCACAGAACATGAGTATATAACAATGCATGGTCTGTTAGTTACCTTGAAGAATTTGTTTGTGACTACAGAACATGATTCCATAACATGCATGACATGGTAGTTTCCTCTGAAGAATCGATTGCGAGATAACATGAGTATAACCATGCATGGCACTTCTATATTTTCGAACCCAGTATACATTTCCCTGTATTTTCCTCCCAGTTCTAACAGGGACATATCAATGCTATTTCTTGCATTATTCTACTCATACTCTGAACAATGTTGATCTTACATTAACAATGCCTGTCCTTTTTGATATGATGCAGTGTCCCTACAGTTACTGCCCTTTGTAATCACACCACCTTGCCAGAAACAGGGAAGCACAACTGGTTCCTCGCTCGATCAGACGACGGCAAAATATTGATGATGATTCGGACACATGAGCCGGAAAAGTTATATTGCAAAAACACCACTGTAAACAAGCACCGTGAAATACGTGAGTATCCGGACAGTGGTTGTTACGTTTATGAGCAGGATACCAGCTTGTTGGGGCCTTCAGGATTTTTCAGTTGGAGGTGGGTAAATAGCCTTGGCTCAAACTCTCTGTTTCTCGGACTCAATTATCCGATTAACCAGGAGATCACCATTGGCAAGGACCTTGATGGCAGAGAGGCTCTGTTTGCTATGGAAAACTGTGTCTACACGACTAGCCCTAGGTGTTCGGGAGCGAACTCCCCTGATTGTCAATGATACAGCCTACAGCGAAAAGAAGGTGAGAATGACAAAGGCATCCGGATTAACTTTGATCCTTGGATGTCTCAATTACGACAGGCAGTGATGTGGTTCAAGCCTTCAGGTTGATAGGTAATTGGGCTGTTCCGTCGAAAGGGTGGAGTACTGGTGTCTCTGGATTATTGGTCGCTGAAGCGGGGCTGCAAATTATGATGGTGTTGGATCATCTCTTCGAATGACTTTGTTGTCTTTGCTGCTTGTTCTGGATGGGTAGTTCTTTCTTTTGTTGTGCATATTCCTTGTCATTTGGTCATACTCATCTATTTCACTCTTACTATGTAATAATTGCCTCTGTTTAGAATGTCATTCTCGTCTGGATCACGAGAGTCTAAGCGCTGCTGATGGGTGCGTTTTAGTGGTGTAGCAAGACTTCTTATGAACTATCATGTCTTGTTGTTTATGTCAGTAGTAGTCACTAGTCAGTGTTTGATTGTTGTATATATCGTTGTTTAGAACTGTTTATTGTCTCGAACTACTGGTGGGCTAAATGAAGGCATCACCATTCTCAAGTGTTCAGAGTGTATCTCCTTTTTTCAAGTTATATAATTTGAGCTCAGTGTCTTTTCGATGATGTACACTTGTTTGGGCCAGTGAGGTGTCGTTGAATATGGGCCGAGTAGTAACGCAATGCCAAACAGGTCAATTATGACTCTCAGGTCGGGCTCTCAAAAGATCCTAAAAAGGGGCCGGGCTCTCCAAAAAAGAAAGAATAAGGAATCTTAGGCCGACATGTGGGCGCCACCGGTGTCTTCGTGCGCTTGCGCGCCGAGAGCATATTGGCGCGTGTTGGAAATTCAAGCTACCTTTTCATCCCCAATCTCCCGCCCCTTCCCCACCTCTGGAATCTCGATTCCTACTCCAATTCCCCCAAATCCCCCTCCTATACTCCCTGTACTCAAGCTCACTATCATGTCACCGGTCAATGCGGATATCCGAGCCGGAGATCCTGAGGTCCGTCCTGCCTTCAGTCGCTGCGTGCTGTTGCTCAATAGTGGCATGGCGGCGCTTGACGACTAGTTTGCCGGCAAAGTGCTGATGGTAACCATCAATGGCGACCGGCCTCCTGTCTCGCCGGACGACCTTGTCAAAGCTCTTGGCATTGCGCACGGCATCCAAATAAGTGACTTGCTCATTTGCAGGTTCCGGATTTTGTTGTCAGGTTCTGGACAACTTTCGACTGCAGTCGTGTGTCCGAATCTTCCCGGCGTTTGTTCTGCGATGGCGCGCTGGTGAGCTTTGATCGGTGGCACCCAAGATGGGGCTCGGTGCCCTCTGAGCTTGAGTTTTTAACAAAGCATACCTTCCACGGCATGCCTCGACGTGCTTGGAACAGCGAGTCCATGAATGAGCTTATCAACGACCTTGGAGCTGAGCTCGTAAGTATGTTTGTTCCTCTAGACAGCTGGGCACTGACGGTTATGGCATGGATGAAGAAGCCGTCCACCATACCGAAGGTGATTGGTGTTGAGATACTAGTGCAGGAACCGGGGTTGTACTATTCGTCGCCACCAAGGCCGCCGCAGACCATGTTAGGAATGTACCTGTATCGAGTGTCCGTGCGTGTCGAAGAAGTGGTTAATCCATCAATCGAAATCCTGCTGCCGCCACAGGTGCCAGGGTCCGTCGACGACATCCATTACAGGAGTCAACGTCACACTTTCCCCGTGTTGCTCGGAACGATGGATGGCACAGGGCCTACTCCATCGCGCGGTGGAGGCCAGTGCTTCTTTGGGAGAAGAGGCAGGGCTGGCTGCCTGGATGTGCTCTAATTTAGGTAACAACTGAATCTTGTCAGATACTAGTTAAATCTGAGCTATGGGTGTGAAGCACTGATGTGCCAGTACATTTGATTGTGACATGTTCAAATTTTGTACCTGAACTTTTTTAGAAAGGGTTGTACGTCTACTTAATGTGCTAGCAGAACTTATTGTGTTGTGTATCTGTTTTCTTTGCACAACATTCAAGGGATGAACCGTTATGTATGAGTTCGTTGGTTTCAACATATCCCTACCCGTAGCGATCCACTGCTTCCATCCTGATTGTGCCAGCTACGTGAAATTTTTGTATGCAAGTTCAGTGTGCTATGATGTTCTATATGATTGTGTCAACTATATAAGTTTTTACTGAGCATCAGCAATGCATATGGCTGAAAGATGTATTTAAGAGCATCGACCGATGGGTCTCTCTCTCTCACATACACACACACGCACACACGCACAAGTGGGACCAATTGAATTATTTCTTTGCTCGTGACAGCTTTTAATTAGGTTCCACTGTAATCTAACTTTTTTCTTAAGTTATTAATTGAGCTCAGTGACTTCAAAAACTTGTACAGAAGCCTTGTTTGGGCCTTTCCGGCGTCGCTGAATGTGGGCTGAGTAGCCATGTTAGGTTGTACTGTACTACACAGGCCTTTTTTTTCAACATCAGCAATGCAACTGAGCCGCCAGTTGCACACAATATCCGGGTCAACTTGTTATTCTCTGCCCCGCTGGGCTGCAAACTTTCCTAGGAAGTATGCATTAGGCTTAACAAGAAAATGGACTTTAAGAAATAATAAATGGGATGTAATTATAATAGCTGGGCAGTAACTATAAAAAAATGTACCAAACGCGTAATTAGTTAAAAAATATATTATTTTTGGAATTTGAAAATTTTAATTTCATTACTTGTTGCACGTGCAATATTTCGTTGGATTTTAACGTAATACAACTTTATTTTGAAATTATATTTAATCTGACTAGAAATTTCAGATAAAAATATTTCGGATCCCATAAAAATGTGGGATTTTTTTAATTCTGTTTTGAGCGGTTGGTTGAAATTATTAATCGTTGTCCTAGCTAGAAAATGGGTGGTACTTTTAACAAACTCTAAATGGGTTGTAGTAAATTCCATTAGAATTAAAAAATGGGTTGTACATTCTTAGAAATCGCAAATGGGCTATATGTTCTCTGCCACACACTTGTGGGCCTTCTAAGTTGACGCGTCCCCTAAAAAAACTAAGTTGACGCGTATGCAAGGCTTTGTCAACAACACATGGTTCGCACAGCTGTGGCCGTTGAATGTCCATCCAACGGATGTCGTGCTTCTTCTTCAATCTCGGATATTCTTGCTTCAGCTGCCCAAAAAATGATTACTCCCCCTGACATCTGGCCGCACCGTTTCAGAGGCTGACCTGTGGGCCTACTAAGTTGACGCGTACCACGGGCTTTGTCAACTTAGTCAATATAAATGATTCTAGCTGCAGTGACCGTACGATGTCCATCCAACGGTTGTAGTGCTTCTTCAACCTCTGGTCTTCTTGCTCCAGCCACCCAAAGCAGCACCGGTCGTGCTGCGTGCTCCTGCCTCCCGTGGCCGGCTGTGATGCCGCGGAGGCCTCACCGCCCCCTACTACTCCCAGCGCTGGCCAGGCCATCCCTCTACTCACCCATACCCCCTGTTATTCTGTGGCGACGACAGCCTCACACCACAGCCGAACCAGTGAACCCTCATACTCCTCTCTGCGCGGGCTTCCACTGCCGTGTCTTCCCCGGCCCCGCATCGCCCCCTTCCTAGGCCTCGCCGTTGTCCACCGCCCTGGTGCTCTCGGCATGGCGTGGTCAACGTGGTCAAGGAACGGATTCCATTGGACGTTGACTGTACGTGGAGAGGCTGACAGCTGGGTCCACAATGGCATCAAGGAAGTGCCTTCTTATTACGCGGAAAATAATGATTCCTCCACCTGTCAGCAGGGCCCCACCGGACGGGCCACCGTATTTTGTGAAAAAATCGTTTCCCCCTTGACTGCTGGGACCCATCGGACGGGCCACCATATTGCATGAAAAAATGTTCCCCCCACTGTTAGCTCGGACCCACCAGAAGTGCCTCCTTATTACGCACAAAAAATGAATACTCCCCCTGCTGGTCGGGACCCACCTTGGTGGGAGACTGACTTGTGGGCCTACTAAGTTGACGGGGACGGAGTGCTTTGTCATCTTAGTCAATATGAACGATTCTAGCTCCAATGACCGTACGATGTCCATCCAACGGCCGTAGTGCTTCTTCAACCTCTGGTCTTCTTGCTCCAGCCGCCCAAAGCAGCGCTGGTCGTGCCGCATGCTCCTGCCTCCCGTCGCCGGCTGTGCTGCCGCAGAGGCCTCACCGCCCCCTACTATTCCCACCACTGGCCAGCCCCTGCGCCGACGGCAGCCTCACACCACAGCTGAACCACTGAACCCTCGTACTCCTCTTCGCGCGGGCTTCCACCGCCGCGTCTTCCCCGGCTCCATGTCGTCCCCTTCCTTGGTTTCACCGTCGTCCACCGCCCTGGTGCTCTCGGCGTGGCGTGGTCAACATGGTCAAGGAACGGCTTCCATCGGACGTGGACTGTACGTGGAGAGGCTGACAGCTGGGTCCACGGCCGCAGCAAGGAAGTGCCTCCTTATTACGCGCAAAATAATTGTTCCTCCACTTGACAACGGGACCCACCGGACGGGCCACCATATTTCGCGAAAAAACGTCTCCCCCAGACTGTTGGGACCCACCAGCTACATCTTCACACGCAAGGAAGTACGTCCGGGCAAAAAAAACGATTCGCCCCCCTGACTGCTGGGACCCACCAGCTACATCTTGGCACGCAAGGAAGTGCCTGACAGTCGGGATCCACCTGGTCGAAGCGTACGTAGCGTTGTCATTCTGGTCGCGAACGTGTACGTACATACTGGTCGATGTAGAGGCGCGCACGTGTCATAGTAGAGGCGCGCACGTAGCATGTACACGTACGTACAGCGGCTAGTGTGCAAGAAAGAAAATACGGCCACATACGTACATACGGGCAGGGTCTCGAACGCCTACTCACGCATACTTACGGCCAGGGCTCGTGTACATGGCTAGGTCGGAATAGAGAAACTGTGTTGTCATCATGTTCATGGGGAGCCAACCAGCTGGGTCGGAACGGAATGCGTCGTCGTGTTCATCGGGAGGGCTTGGACGGAACAGCCGATGGAAACGAGGCCTGGCGTACCGCAGAACGGAGGAAACGACCTTGTGTTCGACCGGCCACGTTCGAAACGGGATCTTGTTCATCGGGAGGGGTCTGGTGTACGGCAAAACGGATGAAAGAGACCTCCTACGGTCGAAACGGGGGTCCTGTTGATCGGGAGGGGTGTGGCGTACCGCAAAATGGAGGAAACGGACTTGTGTTGGAGCGCTACGGTCGAAACGGGGTCCTGTTCATCGGGAGGGGTGTGGCGTACCGCAAAACGGGACTCCACGGGATACTGTTCATCTCCACTGTCGACCCCCTCCAGCCTCCATGGGCAACTGTTCATCCACCGTCGACCTCCTCCATCCTCCAGCTCCGTCTGTTCATCCACAGGCTCCTGTTCATCCAGTCTCCACCACGCTCTACTCCACCGGCTACTGTTTAACCAGCCCTCTCCACGGGCTCCTGTTCAACCACCCCTCCATGGGCTACTGTTCATCCAACACTCCACCATCTACTTTTCATCCTGCCCTCCACGGGGTGGTCCTGTTCATCCTGCCCTCCATGGGGTCCTGTTCATCCAGCCCTAATCGGCTCGATCGATCGGGGTCCTGTTCATCAAGAGGCAACACCACGGGGTCCTGTTCATCCACCCCCACCGGGAACTATTCATCCAAACCCCCCAGCAATGCTCACTATTCATCCAGAGGCAGCATCACTCGACTTCAGTTAGCAGCAGTAGTGAAGGAATCACTCGATCGGGTTCAGTTAACAGCCATCGATCGATCGCTCGAGTTTAGTAACGCGTAGCCTGCAGTGCAATCACTCAGGTTCAGTTAGTGCCCAACGCCTCGCTCAGGTTCAGTTAGAGCCCAACGCCTCGCACCCACGCGCGCGTGTGTATGAGAGAAACGCGCATTGCTTGGCCCCGACCACCCACCATAACTGGGAACACCCCGATATTTTCCTCACCCTCGCTTCTACGACAGTTTTTTCTGTCATGGACGGCCCAAAGAATGTCATGGAGCTGCGTCTCCGGTCCGCCCAGGACGAAAAGCCCATTTTCTGTCATGATTTTTTGTCATAGAAGTAGGACCCCACCACATCTATGATGATACCGTGTTTTGTCACAATTATTGTCATAGAAGTGTCATAAGTATGACAGAAAAAAAATTCGTTTGGCCCCAAATGTCACGGATGTGACTTTTTTGGCAGTGTGCGGTGGGGGGCCTCAAGAGCTTGGTCACCCATCATGGCCTCCGCAGGCCCAGAAACACCGTCTTGTGGGGCCTAATCGTTCGTGGACGTCGTCGTGACTTCAGCGGCGCCGTCTTGGTGCCACACCGTCCTGGTTGAAGGTACGACATTACGCGGCGCATCCTTGGCCTGGCACTCCTCCTGGACAGCCACCAGTGCCGCGTTGGCCGAGTGAGGTGTTGCGGCCAGATAAAGCACCAGAGGCTCAAGGGGGCGAGGCGCTACCATCACCGGTGGGCTGGTCAGGTACCTCTTGAGGTCTTGAAACGCCTGAACGACCTCTGGGGTCCACTCAAACGGGCCCTTCCTCTTCATTAGCTTGAAGAACAGCAGGGCGTGCTCCCCCAGCTTGGAGATGAAGCGCCCCGGTGAGGTCACGCACCCCGCAAGCTTTTGCATTTCCTTGTGGGTTTGCAACGGGCTCATATCTTCTATCGCCTTGACCTTCTCTGGATTCGCCTCGATCCCCCTGTGGGACACGAGGAAACCCAGCAGCTTGCCCGAAGGGATGCCAAAACGTACTTCTCTAGATTGAGCCGCATGTCCACCTGGCGCAGGCTAGCGAAGGTCTCCTCCAGGTCTTGAATGAGGGTCCTCGCCTCCTGAGATTTCACCATGATGTCGTCGACGTAGGCCTCTGCGTTCCTCCTAAGCTGCCGGCCCAGGGCGATGTGCATCAGCCGCTGAAGGTTGCCCCAGTGTTGCGCAGTATGAACGACACGCAAGTGTAGTAGTATACCCCACCCAGGGTCAAGAAGGCCATCTTCTCCATGTCCTCGACCGCCATCTTGATCTGGTAATAACCCGAGAAAGCATGTAGAAAACACAGCAGGTCGCACTCGGCAGTGGAGTCGACGATCCGGTCGATGCGCGGAAGTGGGAGCGGGTCTTGAGGGCAGGCTTTGTTGAGGTTGGTGAAGTTGACGCACATACATTCCTTCCCGCCTTTCTTGGGCACAACGACGGGGTTTGCTAGCCACTCAAGGTACCGGACCTCGGGAATGACTCCCGCAAGTTGTAGCTTGTGGGTTTCCTGGATGATGAAGGACTGCTTCTCCGTGGACTATCATCGCGCCTTCTGCTTCACAGGGCGCACGTCGGGGCACACCCTTAAGTGATGCTCGATTACCCCCCTTAGGACCCCTACCAGCTGCTTGGGTTCCTAGGCGAATACCTCCTTGTTCACGCGCAGGAACTTCACCAATGCCTCCTCTTGGTCCGGGTCGAGGTTAGTGCCTATGGTGAAGGTCGCTCCCGAGGATCCATCCTCCTCGACCGGCACTTGCTTCATTTCAGTTCGATCTTGAGTGAACAACTGCTTCTTTTTTGCTGGTGCAGTCCCCTTAGCCCTCGGGGCGGCTCCATCGGCTGGGCGCGCTGCCGCGGCGGCCTTGAAGGTGAGCTTGAGAGCCGTTAGGGCTTCCTTGGTGTCCCCAGCCACGGTGAGAACGCCGCTGCATACTGGTATCTTCATGAGATTGTAGGTGGGATGGGTCGCTGCCATGAACTGAGCCAGGAAGGGTACCCGAGAATGGCGTTGTACGGAAGGCCGATGCGGGCGATGTCCAAGTTGATTAGCTCGGTGCGGTAGTTGTTGCGGGTGCCAAAGGTGACCGGGAGTTGTATCTGCCCCAGGGGGCTGGTGGAACCGACGCCGACTCCAGAGAAAGGCTTGGTGGGGCGGAGCCGGCCTTATGGTACGTGAAGCAAACCGAAAGCTTCTGCGGGGAGCACGTTGAGGCTGGCTCCGCCGTCGATGAGGGTCTTAGTCACAGCCACTTTGCAGATGGTGGGTGTGCAGAGCATCAGGAGCGCGCCCGTGCCCGTGGTGATGGCTGGGTGGTCCTCCGAGTTGATGGTGAGGTCGGCCTGGGGCGCCGCCCATCCCGGGGGAGCCCAAGGCTGCACGCGGGTGACGCCAACTGGCGGATGAACTTCTTGACGTGGCGATCCGTGGGTGGCGCCTGCGAACCACCGAGGATGGCTACTACGGCGGGGGGTGCCTGTGTCGCGAAGCGCGCGACGAAGAGATCGCGCAGCTCCTCCCGGGAGGTTACTGAATATCCTGGCAGGCTGAGCAGCCAGGCGCGTGGCACACCGGTCAGGGCCAGCGGAACCAGTGGCCATGACCTGGTCGTCACCTCCGGCTTTGAGAACGGCCTCCTTGTATGCCTGGAGGAAGGCCGCTAGATCTGCCGCGCCGTCGTAGTGGGGCGACATCTCTGGCTTGAGCTTGCGCAACCACCGCACCTGCCGCAAGGAGAGGGTGAAGGCCCGGACGCCCACGACGCATCCGCAGGAGCCCACCGGCCTAATTGGAGGGATGGCGTCTACCATCGAGCAGGACGAAGCAAGCAGAGAGGCGAAGCTTCGGCGCACCCCTACCTGGCACGCCAAACGCCGGATTGGAGGTTCCGGAAAACCCTTGAGGTTCGAACACTGGGGTGCGCACGAAGTTCTCTCCCTAGCTCGCTCTCGCAACGATCTCAAGGTCTAGCACGCCGAACCCAAGGAACAATAGACACGAGAGTTTATACTAGTTCGGGCCACCATTGTGGTGTAATACCCTACTCCAATGTGGTGTGGTGGATTTCCCATGGGCTAAGGATGAACTAGTACATTGTGTCGGTGTCCTGAGAACGGGGGTACCCAGAGTTGCCTGCCTGCGGCCCAGGGCGTGGCTCCACCAGCGGCCTGGTACGGCCATCTTCACTAGCAACCACTCAAGACCCTCGCGAGGGGCCAAGCCTCACGAGGAGAATGACACCAAGACCTCCTCCGGGGCGGCCTCCCTAGGTTGGCTCCCGAGGAGCAGAGATATCTATGCAACAGGCACCTCATGAGGTTCACATGACGTGAGCCATGACGACCAAGGCCCGGCGGGCACCATCGGGCGCAGGGTGCCAGTTTCGTCTTTGGTGCTAAAGAGGCAAGCGCTGGTGAGGAGTCCCGAGGCATCAGGCAAAGGTTTCCATATTGGTGCAACAAGGAAAAGAACAGCAGGATAGCAGGAGGTCACCGCGGAGCCCACGACAGCGTCACCACCAGAGCCTTTGGCAGGCGAAGAACACCTTTTGTCAGGATAGCTTGTACTAGTTGCCCCCCTTCAAACTGGTCATTGTGGGATCCCTTCCCGCCTAATATTTGGAAGAGGACCAGGGCCTCTATAAATAGGACTAGCCACCACCATAGAGAGGATAGGATCATCCAGACCACCCACACGCACCCAAGCTCATCGAGCTCAAGAACACCTCTCCTCGGGAGGCTGTTCATCCCTTGTACTTGTTCATCCTCAGCCTACAAGGAAATCCACCATACCACACTGGAGTAGGGTATTACACCACAACGGTGGCCCGAACCAGTATAAACCCTTGTGTCCCTTGTTCTTCGGGTTCAGCGAGCTAGGCTTTGAGATCATTGCGAGAGTGGGCTCGCCGGGGAGAGAGATCTTTGTGCGCACCCCAGTGTTCGAACCTCAAGGGTTTGCCGGAACCCCTAATCCAACATTTGGCACACCAGGTAGGGATGTGCTGAAGCCTCTCTTCCGTTAGCTGATCCGCCAACACCCCGCGGTCTCGATGTCCAGCGACCCGAGGACCAACGCCGACCAGTGGGATGCTTGGCCAATCAGGGCGGCGCCGTCCGCCCAAGGAGACCTCAACTCCGCACTCCAGGCGGCCCGCACACCGCCGAACACCGCGGGACGCGGGCGGCATGGACCGACCCCTTCCACTCTCACACCGCGGCGTGCGCGGGCCGCCGCAATATCCTCAAGCTACGCAGTAGCAATGACGCCACACACCTGACGGGAATAGGCGAACATGCGAGCTACGCTCGTGATGGCACGGGAGCTGCTGCGGTGTCGGCTAATGGAGAGCGGTCGTGACGCGTTGCTGGAACGCGTCGCCGAGCTGTTGGATGCTACAACTAGGGGTATGCCGCCTTTCTGCTCCTTACTTACATCTCAAGTTGTGGCCAGGTCGCACGACAGGCCTCGTCGCACCCTCGTGCTCCCAGGTGCACCATGGCGGCTCGCCAGCGCTAGCATGACCAGCGGTGCCGGACATCCGGCCGCACCCTTGCCTCCCCCGGGTGACGTAGGTGCGGGCGTTGCTCCTCATGGTCCCAGTCGAGCGCCACCCTACAGCCACCAGGGAGGCGCACCGGGCTCGACGGTGTGGGGCACAGGGCGCCTCGGCGGAGGTTCTGAAGAGGCAGCTCAGGAAGCCTATGTGCCCCGCATGGTGGATCAGGAGTACACGCCAGAGGATGACCCATGCACGTTGCTCGAGTCGGGCTGGGAAGAAGAGATGCTGGAAGCCGAGGCCTTCCATGAGCCACCCAGGAGCCTCGCCGACCCCGCCAACGACAACCACCGCAGGGTACCACTAATATCTCAGGAGCAGGCTTACGCTAACCATGGGTCACAGGTGGACCAGGCCGCAGCGGTGGATGGCGACCCCAGCGTGGCAGCCCCACTCCAGCCAGGGGCAGCGCACTGGGGGCTGCATGGAAGGGGTCTGGAGCAAGGCCCTCCCTCATGTCGCGCGGGGCAAGGCGTCACCCGGAGGTAGGTCCTATGTCGGGGAGGCGCCGGCGAGCCCTCCCCCTGGCAGAGGGCCCGTGGTCGCCGAGCGCACCACTAGCGTCCCCTTTGCCCCTTGGCATCGTCCTAGTTTCCGGACGCCCCAACGGTGGTCGAGAGTGGTGCAAGGCGGGGCCCTCGTTTGGCGATATGAAGCAAGGCTCACGCCTATGAAGGTCTCCGCCTGTGAGACTCTCACGTAATAATGAGTGTGGCTGTACACGCCCCAGAGTCTCCAGAGATCCAACCTTGGGCCTCGGGGGCTCCCGCCCACGTCCTAGTGGAAGCACCATGCTCAGCGCTGGCCGTCGACACTGTCCCCCAATGACTATGCTCATGACTAGTGATAGCACTAGGCTCCGCGCTGATGAGAAGACAAGAAGACTAGCTAGGGGCCGGACGCGGCCATTTTCTTTCAACTCCTTTTCTGTAACTCGATTTGCCTCCATTTGAATTTGAACTCGAATTTTTATTTTCATTGGCAAGCATGGGGGCAATATTTTCTCGTTCATGTTGATTTCTTGAGTTTTCTGGCTCCGTGCCTTGTTTCGAGACCAGAGCCTACTGCCCCTCCCTTATGAGTGCCTCGCAAGCAGGGGCTGGGCGTGGTATGCGTGCACATCTTGTCATGATCTAACACTCATCTTTCGCAAGGCCCTCTCGGGCGGACTAGCGGGCTCCTCAGAAGCCCGAAACCTCACGACCCCGCGAAGGACTCCCCTCAGGAGAGCTACACGTTGACAACTACAAGACCAGTCTGAGGCCCGCCTAGACTGAGGTAAGTTACTGCAGCAACTCGTGGAAAAACTTGAGAACTCACAAAAGCAAGCTTAAGTCTGGCTCGGGGAATAAAACAATAGTCTGATTACATGAGGGGCTCCCCCTCCCCAAAATGCACTTACATCTTTGGGGGCCGTGCCCAAGCTTATGCGCGCATGTCAAAACAAGGAGCGCGGGCTCAATCGGACATGTCGCTTGCTGCATCTTCCGAATCGCTCCCGGACATGCCACTTGCGTCGTCGCCAGTGTCGTTTTCACCATCATCGACCACGTCGCCTTCATCCGCCACGACGACCACTGCGTCGTCATCGGTAGCGAAAGATCTGACCAGAGCATCCACATTATCATCCACCCAGCGTGCCAGGTTGTCCCGGATAGCTCCGGGAAATAGGGTGAAGGCAGCATCAAAGTCAAAATTGGGGTCGGCATTCTGAAGATGGCTGAAGACGTGGGAGAACGTGCATCCAAGGAGGCCTCGGCTCTTTTCTTCCACGAGCTCGTGAGCCCTCTCGGCCCAGTCCTCCAGGCGCGTCACGACATCGGTGAAGAAGCGAAGATGGCACCCAGTGCTTGGTTGGCCCTCACCCTGATGGCCCGGAGCATGGGAGTATGCTCGCGCAACAACGTCTTCCGGCGGAGCGCTTCCTCCCTGCTTAGCTGCGCGAGGGACTCAGCATCAGCACCCCGCCGCTAGAGCGGGAGAAGTTAGGCGCGGGTGGAGGCCAGGTCGTCCTAGATGGAGATCAGTGCCGCCGCAGCGGCCTTCTCGCGTTGTTTTGCTTCATCCAACCTTGACCTGAGGGCGGTGGTTCTGCCCTCAGCTTCGTCTTCCACACATTTCAGCTTCAGGTCGTATCAGCTGGCAAGATCCGCCCGAGCCTCCGCCACCCTACGATCGATCTCCTCCTAGATCCTGACTTCGCACGCGCTGGCGGCATCCTCCTCTAGGGAAACCTGGCTCCCTCATCTCCAGCCGTTCAAGCTCAAGGCCGCGCTCTATGGCCTCCAGCATCAGTGCCTCCTCACGCCTCAAGATCTCCTCTTCTTCGAAGGGTGCCTGTCGGTGTCGAAACCGGCGGATCTCGGGTAGGGGGTCCCGAACTGTGCGTCTAAGGCGGATGGTAACAGGAGGCAGGGGACACGATGTTTTACCCAGGTTCGGGCCCTCTTGATGGAGGTAAAACCCTACGTCCTGCTTGATTTATTCTTGATGATATGGGTATTACAAGAGTTGATCTACCACGAGATCGGAGAGGCTAAACCCTAAAATCTAGCCTATGGTATGATTGTATGTCGTCCTACGGACTAAATCCTCCAGTTTATATAGAAACCGGAGGGGGCTAGGGTTACACAGAGTCGGTTACAATGGGAGGAGATCTACATATCCATATTGCCAAGCTTGCCTTCCACGCCAAGGAAAGTCCCATCCAGACACAGGACGAAGTCTTCAATCTTGTATCTTCATAGTCCAACAGTCCGGAAAAGGTTATAGTCCGGCTGTCTGGACACCCCCTAATCCAGGACTCCCTCAAAAGCCCCTGAACCAGGC
Source organism: Triticum urartu (assembly GCF_003073215.2). Lineage (NCBI taxonomy): Eukaryota > Viridiplantae > Streptophyta > Magnoliopsida > Poales > Poaceae > Triticum > Triticum urartu. Next base: position 218,697,890 of record NC_053026.1, read on the forward strand.
TTCAATGACGACGAGTCCGGCGCGCAGATTGTCTTCGGCATTGCAAGGCGGGTTCGTCCTCCGAATACTTCATAGAAGATTTTGAACACGAGGATCGTGTCCGACTCTGCAAAACAAGTTCCACGTACCATCGTAGAGGGAGAGTAACGTTTTCACAAATCTAATCTGCCGACGTATTCTGTAGCGTACATCACACCACAGCCAAGCCTTCATTTGAATCGTTTTTTACTGTCCCACCTCAGCATGTTTTGCGAGGCGGTTTCCTTGGCACATCTTGTCGAAGCAGAGATCATGTCCCCTTATTACAGGATTCTCATCAATACAGGCGTGGGTAACCCAACCGTGCCATTGATTATGGCGCTTGAGGGATAAGCGAGTTTTACCAAGCTGGTGGGGACACATTGTTTCGTCCGCCCATATAAAGGGATAAGGATTCACCTTTTCATCCACGCCTTCTTCCTCCTTTGCTCATCCATTTTCGCACACTTGAGCTCCAGCGCCCAAGTCCACATTTCCCATCTCAACCTTCTCCAACCATGTCCGGAGCGGGAGGCAGGTGGATGGTATCCTCCGTCACGGAGGGACACATCAAGAAGCTGAGGAGAGCTGGATACCTGCCCGACGACATCGTGCATCGGCTCCCAGATGAGGGGCAGCTCATCCCCACCCCCAGGCCCCACGAGAGGGTAGTGTTCCTTATCCATTTCCTCCATGGACTAGGATTCCCTCTCCACCCATTCGTCCGGGGGCTCATGTTCTACTACGGCCTGGATTTCCACGATCTGGCCCCGAACTTCATCCTCAACATCTCGGCGTTCATCGTCGTGTGCGAGGCCTTCCTCCGCATCAAGCCCCACTTCGGCTTATGGCTGAAGACCTTCAATGTCAAGCCGAAGGTAGTGAGTGGCCGCCAGGCGGAGTGCGGAGGCGCCATGGTGGGCAAGATGCCCAATGTCACATGGCTCGAGGGCTCCTTTGTGGAGACCATAAAGTGGTGGCAATCAGGGTGGTTCTACATCACCGAGCCGCGTGACCCTGAATGGGCAGCGGCCCCCGAGTTCAGATCTGGCATCCCCACGCGGCTCACCTCCTAGCAAGAGAAGGGCCTGTCCTAGGGTAGTTCAGGAGAGCTGACCGGACTCCAAACATGTATCCAAAACATGGTGAGCAAGAAGCTCAAACTCATCAATGTAGTCCAGGTCATGCTCATCCGCCAGATCCTCCCGTGTCAACAACGGGCTTTCAACTTGTGGGAGTTCGACCCAGCCCAGCACCAAACTCTGCACAGGCTCTTCGACACAACACACGAGGATGCCTGGAAGGTGCTATTCAAGGGCGCCGAGGTTCCCCCTCCCACTACCGAGGATCGCGGATTCTGCGCGAAGCACCAAGCCAGCGTGGTAAGCTGTTTTACCTCTTACAGGATACTCGTTTTTCATAGTTTGACTCTATGCGGGATCTAAGCTCCTGTACCTTTGACAGAACTGGCAGGAGATGGCTGGACAGATCGACTGTCCGGCTCCTTTGCCTGAAGGCCCAGCAGACGCCCGCTTGGCGGAGCTGCTGGTTCTGGCACCTTACGTGGTGCCGGAGAAGAATGCCAAGAAGAAGGCCACGGGAACCCTAAAAAAGTTCCCGGCGCCCGGTGGTGTCGGACTCATCGTCCGATGACTCTGAGGTGCACTCCTCCCACGAAGATGAGGAGGAGGAAAAAGAGGCTTCTTCCCCTCCAGCATGGGGAGAAAAGAAAATGAAGGCCGCCCCAACTTGGGAGGCCGGAGGGTCCAAGAAGGGAAGGACCCTTCCTCCGGACTACTCCACCAACGCCGGCGACAGCGAATAGGAGTGGCAGCCCAGGGCCAAGCCCCTGGCGAAGTCGTATCAGACACCAGAGTGACTCGTAGTGTTCCTTTATTGCAGAGCTTCTCCTAACGCCGAATATAATCATGCAGTCCGCCCCGAGCTCAAGTCGACATATCGTCGAGTGGTTCCTTGGATTCGTCGGATGTGAATAGCTTTTCACTTCCAACCACTTCCACCCCTTGCCCTACGGACAACGCCAAGGTGTTGTCCCAAAAGGTTCCAAGCCAAGGGGAGGTGGTCCTGGAGGCGCCGCAAGGCGACCTTTCGGACTACAGGCGAAAAGGCAGCAAGGCTCCCAAGGGCTCCAAGTCCGGCCCTGGGCCGAACATTGCACCGGAACCTTCAGTGGTTCCGGACTCCGGCAGGCGGCCCCCCACTAAGAAGGGCAAGCCTACCTGCCGGTGACCTCCGTCCAACCGGAGGCACCGGATAACTTGCTGGAGTTGCTTAACGGCGCCTCCATCGACGAGGAGCACCACACTATTATGAGTGCGGTGATCCAGAAAGTTCAGTCCGCCAAGAGCGGGCTGACTGAAGCCTGTGCCAGCCTTCTAACAGGCTTTGAGGTATGTAAAAATATATATGAAAATATTACCGCATAGACAGTAGCCACTGATGCTCTGTTTGGTGTTCACAAAGAAAAGCCGAATAGAGGATATAATAATAAACGCAGGAGTCTAACATAAGTATGTCAATATGGGTATGCAGGCTGCGCTGCTGACCTCTGTTGCACTGACTGCGGAGGTCTATGTGTTGAAGCAGAGCCTCCAGCGGTCCGAGAAAGAGCTCGGCCTTGCCAAGAAGCAGCTCAAGGATAAAGAAGGTAAGTAATACCTTGTGTAAGTATATATTAAAAATATGTGGTTGCAAAAAATGACAGGATCATCGTGGCTATAGCAGGGGCCACGAACAAAGTGGTGACCCTAAAGCAAGCGCTGTCCGAGGCTGAAAACAAAGCGGCCACGGAGTGCACCGAGCGAGGAAAACAGGAAGCGCGGGAGGAGGAGGTGCAGCAAGAGCTCCAGGCTCTCGTGAAAAAACACGAGAGTTTGGAGGTTGACTCGAAGACGCGAGAGTCCGAGCTCACGGCGGCCCTTGAACGTGCTAAGTCTGCCAAGGCCGAAGCCCAAAAAGCCCTCCAGGAAATTGAGGCGATGAAGAAGATAGCGGCGGGTAATGCATTCATTATGCAAAGCAAGCATGTGAAAGTGAATTACTTGTTACTTACCCGAGTCCGAAGCTCTCCAGGAGAATTCGCAGATTTGCCCCGCAGCATGTCAGATGCCGCCACCTACTACCGGGCCGAGGAAGGGAGCTCGATGGAGAAGGTGTTCTGGTCTCAGTATGCTGAGGCCGGACACCCGGTGCCCTTGAGCGACCAGCTGAAGCAATTGGTCGAGCTACATAAGGTGGCCGAACAGGCCATGAAGGGTCTTGTAGTCGGCTGTGGCCTGGAGCGGCCATGCCTGGGAGCTACTTTGGGCTGGTGAGGCGGCTGGCGGATGCCTGTCCGTGGCTTGAAGTCATCAAGCACTCCGTTTGCATCGAGGGCGCCCGCGGGGTGCTTTCCCGTGTTAAAGTACACTGGGGCAAGATGGATGCTGAGAAGCTGGTGAAGGACGAGCCACCGCAGGGCAAGGAGCACCGCAACCCCGAGATGTACTATGAGGGCGTCCTGAAGGGTGCCCGCCTTGTGGCGGATGAATGTTCCAAGGATGTAATTTTTAAGTGAACTCACATTTGTGATCCTGTACGCTGAAATTTTTTTCGTATACGCTATGCAACACTTGTTTGAATTTGAAATATTACCTTCTGTACGGCCGTTTATTAAATCTAAGAGATGGCGAGTCGTCGGCTTCTGCCCCCATGCCACGAGTGCTGGGGTGTTCGGGATAAACCTGGGCACTCTTTTTCCCATTCTTGGGTCCTTCGAGGGAGGTGCTCAGCACAACAAACAAGGCAATCGGACTATAATGCATTATCACTCTCACTTAGCCAGAGAATTCTATAATTTTAAATTTTGGCGAAGCCCCTAGTATTCGGAAGACCGAGTTCGGGGCGCTATACACGCCTAGGCCGGCAAAGCCGACTCCTCGCCCTATGCGGCATAAGTCTTTAGGGACTCGAAAGCTCTCAAACAGCGACCAACTCTCGCCCTATCCTGACAGTCAGTTTTAGCTTTCTCTACTGAGGTGCTTAGCCCAGCTGAACCGGGGCACAATTGCAGTAGTTCTCCCAGTGCTACCTTAGCCGATATAGCGGAACGTAAGGTACCAAAATATGGGAGCCGGGAAAATCTAACTATTGACCAAAGACATGATTCGAAGCTGATGCATATAATGTTGTAAGTTCGGGGTGCCACACTTGTGAAAGTGTTTGGACTTCTCACGCCATGGTATGGGGTGCTTGAGCCCCTGGCGTATTGGTCGTACCAAAGTGTACGGGTGCTAAATGTCATGACTGAACATATATACATAAAAAGGAATGAATGGAGAATGCAATAATAGACCGAAGCTAAGCATTGTTTATTCGAAAAAGGTGCATTAAAAGGAGAACGATACAAATAGTGCAATAAGCAAGAGGTGGGACTATTTGACATGTCCCCTCCAGGGGCGAGCTGCGGGATAGTATTTAAGACATGTATTTTGCTCGTTATAGAGACCACCTGGGAATTCCACAGTGTGACTTAGCTTTCTGCCTCCATGGTTGTTGTATCATGTGTGCAGCAATTGTACTGCCGTACAGGTCTTCCGAAGAGTAAAGTCCTGAAAGTAAGAAAAAATGGTAAAATCGGCAGCCCCTAGTGCGGTTGAGCCGTGTTTTTGGGGCGTGCCGTGATCGTGCCCCTCCCCCTGTGCCCATGGTATTTTCATAGCATAATTATGTATGCGTAGCACAGATTTCACCGTTTCGCGAGGGCTGGGGTTGGGGCCTCATTGCTACGCTTGCTCGGAACGTGCCAGGCGGTCTTGTTGTAGGTTAATCCGGGCGTGTTTGACGGTGTCCGGACGTTTTATCGCCGGACTGGACAATTGCCTTGAGAGGCTGCTTTGGACTTCTACTGCGAGGGCCGCCGTGTGCTCCTCCGTTCGGAGAGAGCAATCGGTGTTTCCATTGACTGTAATGACTCCCCGAGGTCCTGGCATCTTGAGCTTGAGGTATGCGTAGTGCGGCACCGCATTGAACTTTGCAAACACGGTTCGCCCGAGCAGTGCATGGTAGCCACTGCGGAACGGGACTATATCGAAGATTAACTCCTCGCTTCGGAAATTATCTGGGGATCCGAAGACCACTTCAAGTGTGACTGAGCCTGTGCAATGGGCCTCTACACCTGGTATGATGCCCTTAAAGGTCGTTTTTGTGGGTTTAATCCTTGAGGGATCTATGCCCATTTTGCGCACTGTGTCCTGATAAAGCAGGTTCAGGCTGCTACCGCCGTCCATAAGGACTTGAGTGAGGTGACATCCGTCAATGATTGGGTCTAGAACCAATGCGGCAAATCTGCCATGGCGGAGACTAGTGGGGTGGTCCCTGCGATCGAAAGTGATCGGGCAGGAGGACCATGGGTTGAACTTAGGGGCGACTGGCTCCAACGCGTATACGTCCTTTAATGCATGCTTCCGCTCCCTCTTGGGGATGTGGGTTGCGTATATCATGTTCACCGTCCGCACTTGTGGGGGGAAACCCTTCTGTCCTTTGTTGTTCGGCGGCCGGGGCTCCTCCTCGTCATCGCTCTGTAGCCCCTTGTCTTTGTTTTCGGCATTTAATTTGCCGGCCTGCTTGAACACCCAACAATCCCTGTTTGTGTGGTTGGCTGGCTTGTCGGGGGTGCCATGTATCTGACATGAGCGATCGAGTATACGGTCCAAACTGGACGGGCCCAGAGTGCTTCTTTTGAATGGCTTTTTCCGCTAACCGGGCTTAGAGCCTCTGAATCCGGCATTAACTCCCGTGTCCTCCGTATTGTTGCTGTTAATGCGGCGCTTGTGCTTGTTGCAACGTGACCTGCCATTGCTGTCCTTGGTATCCGAATTACCAGGGCTCTTTGACATGTTATTGCTACGAGCCAGCCAGCTGTCTTCTCCCGCGCAAAAGTGGGTCATGAGTGTCGTGAGGGCTGCCATGGATTTCGGTTTTTCCTGTCCAAGGTGCCGGGAAAGCCACTGGTCGCGTATGTTATGCTTGAAAGCCGCTAGGGCCTCTGCATCCGGACAGTCGACGATTGGATTTTTCTTGTTTAGGAACCGTGTCCAGAATTGTCTCGCTGATTCCTCTGGCTGCTGAATTATGTGGCTCAGGTCATCGGCGTCTGGTGGTCGCACATAGGTGCCCTGGAAGTTGTCGAGGAATGCGGCTTCCAGGTCTTCCCAACACCCAATGGATTCTGTTGGCAAGCTGTTGAGCCAATGCCGAGCTGGTCCTTTAAGCTTGAGTGGGAGGTATTTGATGGCGTGTAGATCGTCGCCACGGGCCATGTGGATATGAAGGAGATAGTCCTCAATCCATACCGCAGGATCTGTCGTACCATCGTATGATTCAATATTCACAGGTTTGAAGCCCTCTAGGATTTGATGATCCATTACTTCATCTGTGAAGCATAGCGGGTGTGCGGCACCTCTGTACTGGGCTATATCACGACGCAGCTCGAATGAGTTTTGTCTATTGCATTTGGCCCGGCCGGATTTAATTTTATTGTATCCGGCGTGACGGTTATTGTCTTGTGTCGTGGGGCATCCACGCGATCCGTAGATTGATCTTGCTTTCCTTGCTTTGTCCTCCAATATATCTTGCAGGTCTAACGCATTCCCCCGTGCCTTGGTGTTTTTTGAGTGACGCCGGGGTGCAGCTTGAACTGTGGGCCGAGAGGCCTCTCTATCGTGGCCACGAGGTGGCCGATCAGCCGCTGGGAATGTGGGTTTAGATGCTTCCTCCTTTAATCGGGGTAGCAACCTGTGCTTTGGGTAGCTCTTGGAGGGGCGTTCGAGTTCGTATTCCTCGACCGCAAGGACTTCAGTCCATCTGTCGGCTAGCAAGTCTTGATCAACTCTAAGCCGCTGCTGCTTTTTCTTAAGGCTACTTGCCGTAGCCATAAGACTGCGCTGGAAGCACTCTTGCTCGACGGGATCCTCAGGCACGACAAATTCGTCGTCGTTGAGGCTTGCCTCGTCTTCGGAGGGAGGCATGTAATTATCATCCTCTACCTCTCTATCTACCGCTCTCTCAGGGTGGCTGGCTTCTCCATCCTCCTGCGCTGAATCTTGCTGGAGGGAGTTGCCTTCGGCACTGTCCGGGGTGTTATTATCTCCTGTGCCGGTATCACCGTTTTTGCTTTGGCGGGACTTAGAGCGGCGCCGCTGACGCCGGCGCTTAGGTTGCTTCTTGGAGGGGTCATCCCCTGCTGTTCCGTTGCCATTGCCCTCTTTGGGTGTGTCCACCATATATATATATCATATGACGAGGTGGCTTTCCAGTGCCTTATAGGCGCTGGTTCCTGTTCGTCTCCTACATCGTCGTCCATACCGTTGATGTTTTTGGAGTCGAAGTCAAGCATGTCGGTCAAATCATCGCAGTGGCTATGAAGTGGGTGGTGGGTGGGCGTCGAATTTCTTTGTCAGGAACCAGCCAGTCATAATCCGGCCAGGACTCTCCTCACAAAGAGAGAGATCTTAGTGAATTCAGTATGTCGCCGAAGGGCGAGTGGTGAAAGATATCTGTGGCAGTGAACTCCATGATCGGCACCCAATCGGATTCGATTGGCAGGGGCACGGATGGTTCAGAGTTCGGAGGAGAGTCCGGCAATGTGGAGTGACGGCCCTCTCAAGGGATAAGGTTGGTGTTCGGCTCGATCCCCGTTGAGGCTGCAGCCTCCGGGGCGGGGTCTAGCCACCCGCCCTCGGTCGGCGCAGTTGGCTCCGAATTAAAGGTCGGAGCGGATGTGGGTGCGGCCTCCAAGACACTGTTCGGTGGCATAGCTAAATCATGCCCATCGTGACAGTGCGGCGCACTCGGCAGGGGCTCGAAGATCAAGTCTCCGCGGATATCGGCCGTGTAGTTTGAGCTTCCAAACCTGACCTGATGGCCAGGGGCGTAGCTTTCAATCTGCTCTAGATGGCCAAGCGAATTGGCCCGCAGTGCAAAGCCGCCGAATACAAAAATCTGTCCGGGGAGAAAAGTCTCACCCTGGACTGCATCACTAACGATGATCGAAGGAGCCATCAAGCCTGATGATGACGACATAGAGGAACTCTCAACGAAAGCACCAATGTCGGTGTCAAAATCGGCGGATCTCGGGTAGGGGGTCCCGAACTGTGCGTCTAAGGCGGATGGTAACAGGAGGCAGGGCGCACGATGTTTTACCTAGGTTCGGGCCCTCTTGATGGAGGTAAAACCCTACGTCGTACTTAATTTATTCTTGATGATATGGGTATTATAAGAGTTGATCTACCACGAGATCGGAGAGGCTAAACCCTAAAAGCTAGCCTATGGTATGATTGTAAGTCGTCCTACGGACTAAACCCTCCGGTTTATATAGACACCGGAGGGGGCTAGGGTTACACAGAGTCGGTTACAATGGGAGGAGATCTACATATCCGTATTGCCAAGCTTGCCTTCCACGCCAAGGAAAGTCCCATCCAGACACAGGACGAAGTCTTCAATCTTGTATCTTCATAGTCCAACAGTCCGGACAAAGGTTATAGTCCGGCTGTTCGGACACCCCTAATCCAGGACTCCCTCAGCGCCACTTCATCGACGCCAAGGCAGCTCTGCGCACCTCGACTTGCTGCTCCAACAAGGCGTGCTGATCCCGGAGCTCCCCTTCGCATTCCTCTACGGCCGTGCGGCGGTGTTCAGCCTCCCTGGCCTCCTCCAAGGCTCGGGTGCAGGCCTCGCGCGAGGTGGCAAGAGATGCCTTGGCCTTTGCATTAGCGTGCTCGCGCTTGAGACGCCCGAAGTCCATGCCCACCTTCAGCTGACGCCATTCGTCCGCCAGCTGAAGGACTTTAGTTTCAAGACGGGCGTCAACATCCACAAGCTCTTCCCCGAGCCGGCTCAGTGCGCCCATTGCCTCACGGAAGAGCTCGTGACGGACTGCTCCGCACTCGCGTGCAAGCTCGAACGCGTGGCCGGGTCCATCATCCGTGCCAGGATGTGTTGGAGAAGCTCGAAGCGGCTCCCCCCCCCCCCACAGGGGGGTGGGGGGCCGCGCCTTTTCGGTCACCCTCCGGACCTTGGCGGAGGCCTGGTCGGGCGGGGCCTCGTCACTCGGAGGTTAGGCCAGAGTTGAGGCCGACCAGCCGCAGGCAAGGACCATTGATGGGGCCCTCGGCATGCTCTCCACACCGCAGGCTGTCGGATTCCAGGTTCCGGCAGACCCTTGAGGTTCGAACACTTGGGTGCGCGCGGAGATTTCGCCTCCTACCTCCCTGCACCCCTCCGCCATGTGGGGATCAAAGCTACGAAAAGAACAACACGAGGGACACAGGGTTTATACTGGTTCGGGCCACTGTTGTGGTGTAATACCCTACTCCAGTGTGTGGTGTGGTGGATTGCCTCTTGGGCTGATGATAATGGGCAGTACAAGGAAGAATAGCCTCGCGAGGGTCTGTTCTTGGCTGGGGCGATGAACTGCTGGGAGAAGTTCAGCCACCTTTCTCTCTCTCTCTCTCTCTCTCTCTCTCTCTCTTTACCACCTCTCTACTTGTCGAGCCCTTGGAGGAGACTGAGCCGAACCCCCTTGCTACGCGGGTGGCTGGTCCTATTTATAGTGGCCCTGGTCCTCTCCCCAAATATTGAGCGGGAAGGGAGCCAACAATGGCGGGCTAATTTGAAGGGGGACAGCAAGTATCAACTATCCTGACAAAAGTAGTCTTCGCCTGCGCAAAGGTCTGGTGATGACACCGTCTTGGGCTCCACGGTGACCTCCGTCTCGTAGTCCTCCTGGTCTTGGTCTCGTTGCACCGAAACGGCAACCTTTGCCTAATGCCTCGGTACTCCACGGTTGCGCTTGCCCCCTTTGCACCAAAGAGGAAAAGAGGACGCTGCGCGGGCTGGCACCCGCATGGCGCCCTGAGTCGTCATGGCTTGCGTCACGGGCACCTCGCGAGGTACCCCGCCTTGATCTCTCCGCCTCCTCGCGAGCCAGCCTGATGAGGCCATGCCTGAGGAAGCTCCGTGTCGTCCGCCTGTAGGATCGAAAGTATGTCTAGAGGGGGGGGGGGTTAGACTACTTGACCAAATAAAAACTTAACCTTTTCCCAATTTTAGTTCTTGGCAGAATTTAGCTATTTTAGAACAAGTCAAGCAATCATAACATAATTCAAGCAAGCATGTAAAGAGTTTATAGGCAGTGGAAAGTAAAGCATGCAACTTGCAAGAATGTAAAGGGAAGGGTTTGGAGAATTCAAACGCTATTGGAGACACGGATGTTTTTCCCATGGTTCGGATAGGTGGTGCTATCCTACATCCACGTTGATGGAGACTTCAACCCACGAAGGGTAATGGTTGCGCGAGTCCACACAGGGCTCCACCCACGAAGGGTCCACGAAGAAGCAACCACCCACAAAGGGTCCACGAAGAAGCAACCTTGTCTCTCCTACGATGGCCATCGCCCACGAAGGACTTGCCTCACTAGCGGTAGATCTTCACGAAGTAGGCGATCTCCTTGCCCTTACAAACTCCTTGGTTCAACTCCACAATCTTGTCGGAGGCTCCCAAGTGACACCTAGCCAATCTAGGAGACACCACTCTCCAAGAAGTAACAAATGGTGTGTAGGTAATGAACTCCTTGCTCTTGTGCTTCAAATGATAGTCTCCCCAACACTCAACTCTCTCTCATAGGATTTGGATTTGGTGGAAAGAAGATTTGAGTGGAAAGCAACTTGGGAAGGCTAGAGATCAAGATTCATATGGTAGGAATGGAATGTCTTGGTCTCAACACATGAGTAGGTGGTTCTCTCTCAGAACAAATGAGTTGGAAAGATGTGTGTGTTCTGATGGCTCTCTCACTGAATGAGAAAGAGGTGGAGGGGTATATATAGCCTCCACACAAAATCCAACCATTACACACAATTTACCAATCTCGGTGGGACCGAATCAGAAAACTCGGTCTGACTGAAATAGTAAACCTAGTGACCGTTAGGAATTTCGGTGGGACTGACATGCAACTCGGTAGGACCGATTCGGTTAGGGTTTGGGCATAACATAATCTCGGTGAGACCGATTACACAAACTCGGTGAGACCAAATTTGGTAATTAGCTAACCAGAGAGTTGGTCAGGCAAACTCGGTGGGACCGATTTGCTCTTTCGGTGAGACCAAGTGGAACTCGGTGAGACCGAAAAGTTACAAAGGGGAAACACTGAGTTTACATTGCAATCTCAGTGGGATCGATTCGCTCTTTCGGTGGGACCGAAAAGTTACGAAAGGGAAACAGAGAGTTTGCAACCCCATCTCGGTGAGACCGAGATCCTTATCGGTAGAACCGAATTGCTAGGGTTTGGCAGTGGCTAATGACAAGTGAAACTCGGTGGCGCCGGATAGGAAGAATCGGTAGGACCGAGTTTGGCTTAGGGTTTAGGTCATATGTGGATATGTGAAAGTAGTTGAGGATTTTGAAGCATATCATAAGCACATGAAGCAAGAGGCTCATTAAGCAACACCTCATCCCTCCTTGATAGTATTGGCTTTTCCTAAAGACTCAATGTGATCTTGGATCACTAAAATATAAAATGAAGAGTCTTGAGCTTTTGAGCTTGAGCCAATCCTTTGTCCTTAGCATTTTGAGGGTTCCACTTTCACATCCATGCCATGCCAATCATTGAGCTTTCCTGAAATAATCATCTTGGAATAGCATTAGCTCAATGAGCTATATGTTGTTATGAATTACCAAAACCACCTAGGGATAGTTGCACTTTCAATCTCCCCCTTTTTGGTAATTGATGACAACATATAGATCAAAGCTTCGACAAAAGATAATAATCATGAAATATATCGTTGCTTTGAGAAGTATGTGATAAGTAAGAGCTCCCCCTAAATTTGTGCATATTTAAAATTTGCTTTGGACTGCAAATGCACAAAGAGTTAGAGTCATGGGTTACTCTTCCATGTCACATACATCTTGGTGGAGTGCTCAAAATGATAAGAATGATAAGAATAATGAATGATCACAAACGAGAGATAGAATGATAATATTTAAGCAAGCATTAAGTGTAGCTTATGATCAAACACATGATCATCGATGTCTCACAGGCATAAGGACGTAGTATCTCACACACAAGCAAACAAAGTTCGAAAAGCCACCAAATAAAGCAAGAGAGAAAAGCAACACTCTCTCTCTCTCTCGAAGCCTATGATCTATACATCTTCTCCCCCTTTGGCAACAAGTTACCAAAAAGTTCCTAGAAAATGCATAGTGCTAAGTCGACACTCAGGCTTGATCTTCAAGTGGTGGTGGAGTCCGGAGCACTCCAAGGACGAAGCCTTCGGTAGACGTGGTCGGAGTCAAGGCTGTAGTGGATGCTGGAGCTGGTGGAACTGAGGCTGTGGCTGGTGCAGACGTTGTAGCTCTGGTGTCAGCAACTGGCAGTGCAGACGACCTCGGACCTCGTGGCACCCTCGCAAAAGCATCAATCGTGGTCCCGCCTCTCCTCTCATTCATGTCCTCCTGGAGCTGCTCCACGGCAGTCTGTATCTCTGTCACCTTTATGTCCAAGTCATAGAACCTCTGTTCCATGATCCTCTCTAAACTCGCCTGGTTCTGAGTCAGGGTGGCTATACTCTGCTCAATCCGCAGGGTGGACGCAATTAGGTAACCAAGCTGCTCTTGTTTGGTTTTCCGGAAGTAATCAGATGCCTCCGCTTGAGTAGGCATCCTGGCAGCTTTCTCCTTCCTTGCCTTCTCCTTCTTTGCAAATGCTTGGGCAGATGATGGCTCATTTTCTGTCATCACAACTTCATTGTCCTCGAAATCTGGACGGATGGGCAGGTGTTCCTTATCCAACAAATATACGCCCATGCCCATCTTGGAGTTGATGAGCTCCTGAATCTGAGGGGCATATCCACAGCTCCTATTCTGATCTGCCGCAGTCCTTTTGATTGTTTCCACTATGAGGCTCATGACTTTGAATTTTTGAGGCACGTCAAAGACATGAAGCAAATTGATCGCGTGATCTCTGATCATCTTGTGATCTCCAGACTTGAGCAGAAGGGTGTGCCTAAGGATCCAGTTGATCGTAGGCAATCCTGATAGCAGATAATGCACTGAGCCAAACTTGAACGTTTCAAGTGCTTCATTCGGAATCTCCTTGTACATGTTGGACATGGAGTTGTGATCCATCTTCTTCTTGGCATAAATGTCCAAGTCATCTGCTTGCTCCTCTGGGGCATTGATTAGCTTCGCCCATTCCTCAACAGTAGAGTGGTACCTTGTACCCTCTGACGTCCATGTGATCTTGCCATCCGGGTAGAAGTGTGCTGTGGAGTAGAATTGCATGATTAGCTCCTCGTTCCACTTTGTGAGCTTCTGCCCAACAAAGTCTGCAACTCCACACGCACTAAAGCTGTCAAATACTCTAGGGTAGTGTTCCTCCTTCTCCCTGATGTAGGTCCAGTCAACCCATCTCATGTCACAGACAATTGGCTTTTTGTCAAGTAGCACTGTCTCATAGAAATCCTGCTGCTCCTTGGTATGTAACCTGTAGTCCACTGCAGTCCTTCTCCTAGAAGCATATGGATCTGCTTCTCTCCATTTCCTGAGCCCTGAGTCTCTCCTGAGCTTCATATCCTCAGCCACAGGATGAGCATCGTTGTGGTCTGGGATCTTGGGCTTGAGCTTCCGAAGGACACTCTCTTCCTCTTCCTCAACAACAATCTCAGGCACTGGGGCCTTGTTCTTCTCAGTGGCTGGGATGCTTCTTGTGTTTCTCTTTGGTGCACTCTTAGGCTTAGATGCAGCCTTAGGTGCTTCCTTGGGCCTGGATGCAGCTCCCCCTAACCTTATGGCATCTCCCATAAGTTTGGGTGCCTTGGGCGCTGGTGCAGCTGCCTCTTCTTCCTCCTCCTCTTCTACCATGATGGAGGCCTTCCCAAGCACTCTGGCTACAGTCTTCTACACTCTCTCCTTCCTTTTCTTGCCCTCAGCAACTGGCTCTTGGGAAGTGGGCTTCTCAGTTGAGGCTCTAGCCTTTGACATGGGCTGCCTGCCTGCTGGCCTTTTGATTTTCATACCTGGCTTAGTGCCTCGAGCTGGTTCAATTCTCTTGGAAGTGGCCTCTTCCTCTGCCACATAGTCCTCATCTTCAGAATCTGAGGTTTTCTTCTTCCTTTGTCTTGTGGCAGCTTTAGGCAGGTTGCTGGGTGTGCTCCTGCTGCCATCATCTGAGGAGCTTGAGGGGCTAGTGCCCTCACTCAACTGCACTTGCTGCAATAACAAGTTTTGGCTGTCACTCTGGTCTGACATGCTACAAACTGACTGTTGACCCTGTGAATAGATTATAGAGGAGATAGAGTGGATGAGCATCACAAAATGCAGAGATTTTTGCAAAAGAATGATCCAAAAACTTAGTTTTAGTTTCCCACTGAAATCATCTCGGATCTACCGATTTTCAAACTCGGTGATACCGAAGCAGTTTTGGAACCTAAACTAGTGAACTCGGTAGGACCGAGTCACAGTTCGGTGGCACCGAGACTGCTAGGGTTTCACTGAGTTCAAAAATCGGTCACACCGATAAGTAATTCTCGGTCAGACCGAGTCTCACTTGTGCAATGGCATAAGCCAAATTGGTGGGACCGAGTTTTTCAACTCGGTGGGTCCGAGATAGTTTCGGCGGAAACCTAAACCTAGAATTTTTGAATCAAACCTAATCTATGAGTGTTTTGACTGGATAGAAGTTTCTCAAACGTGGCAAGAATCAATACGATCACAATGTGCTAGGAATCAGATTGAGGAATAGCACAGAGATCAAGTCCATACCCTAGTTCGGCGGGGACTTGCTACGGCGGCAACGGCGGGGCAGAATTCCCGTTGACGGCGACGGAGACCAGCGACTGGAGGCTGCTGGCGGCGAGAAGATGATCCGGAGACCTCGAGGGCAGAGCAGGCTATCGCGCGGGCGAAGGGGTTCAGAGAAATTTCCAAATTTTGCCCGTGACTATATATAGCCCGACCCTGTCGGTGTGACCGAGTGGAACAACTCGGTGGCACCGAGATTCATAACTGCGTGCAGTTACTGAAACTCGGTGTGACCGAAAGGTTCAAATCGGTTGCATCGAGATCGAAAACCGAGATCAACTTAATGATCTCGGTAGGACCGAAAGTGGAGTATCGGTTAGACCGAGAATCATAAAGAGGTTTTGGAAGTTTAAGTCTATGACGAATCGGGGACTCCGAGCGCTCCTCACACAGAGTGGTTCGAATCTGACTTGATCAAATTTTGTTATGCAGCCTGAATAGAGTTTGAGACGAGAAAAGCATAGATAGCTAGAGAAGGTTCTTAGGCATTCTTGTCCATCCACTTGGCAAAAAGAAATAAAGCCGAACAATCAAAACAACAAGTGGATGTCCTCGAATGAGTAAAATATGCAACCAGCATGCTCACACAATAAGATGGCGAATGAAATATGTGGCAAGGCATGCACAACCAATTCTAGCATCTATCAAGCAATTTGCAATGACTAGGTCATCTATATATGAGTATATTGACTTAGGAGTCAAGTGAGAGCACTTGATCATAGGTCATACTCATCGTTTAAGCTCAAGTGGGGTTACCACTTTTACATAAAGCATTGTTGTGTTCACATCTTTAGAGTTGCTTTAGCTCAAGTCTTAGAGTAAAGCTCCCCCTAGATGTGATATCCCCCCTAAGAGGGATGAACCAACCTTGGGTTTTGTCGATGATGACTTCATGTAGATATCGAAGATGTGGATGCTCAATGTTGATGTAGATCTCTTGGAGCTATCCATTTGAGTGAATTGCACTTTCAGTACCTACATGGGTTAGTCCCACAAGGAACAAACAAGGATATCCATAGACATAGAGTGATGCACACGAAAGATGATGTCCATGAAAACTTTTAGGTTACCTTGTCCCTTGTCTTACCAACAAGAGGGTTTGTGACTCCTTGAACTAGTGCAAGATGTGGAAGTTGATTGCACTTGTTCTTGCCAAAATGATAAGAGTGAAGTATGTTGGCGGAGTCACCCTCAACAACTCTCTAGTTCTTCTTCTTTTGGATCCACATCATCTTGATGGGAATCCTTGGAGTTGTAGTTGTACTTGATGAAGTGGAACTTGAAGCAGTCTTGGGAATCCACTTGACTAAGGTCTTAGGAGCTTCTTCAAATGCATCAATTTCCTCTTGATGCTTGTCCTTGCCTTTTTGCTCGTAGTCTTGTGGTGGAAGATCATCTTGAGCTTGTGTCCCCTTGAAATAAGTACACTTCTCTTGTTGAGGGACAAACTTTGTCTTGGGGTATTGATCTTATTCCCATTCAACTCCATTGGCATTGAACTTTGGTTCAAAACCAACACCTTGATTCTTCCAGTGCATTCCTTGCTTGCGCACAATTTCCTCGAATTGCTTACTCCCGGCAAGGCTTTTGTATACTCCTTTCTCTATAATTCCCTTCAATAAGCTATTTTCTTGCTCAAGTGTAACTTGGCTAAGAGAATCATTAGTGGAATCAAGAGAACTACTAGAAGCAACAATATTGGATTTAGCATGATCATTGTTACTACTAGAGGAAGAACCTTTCTTGTTAGACTTGACTTGAGGCATGTAAGTGGATAAGAGTAAACGCTTGGCAATGTAAGAAGAACTTTTCTTGCGGAGATCATCATTGATTGCCTTTAAGAACTCATGCTCTTGCTCAAGATTGAGCTTTTCAAAGCGTAGTTTCTCATGAGCTCTTAAAAGTTCTCGATGATCTTCGAAGATAGTGTCATGAGCTAACTTAAGAGTTTTTAGTTCTTTAGTTAGAGCCTCAATGTTCTCCTTATCATTGTCATTCATTTTATCTTGATTAGCATGATTAATTGGTCTTTCATCATAGTATTCATCACTAGAGTTGTCACCAAGCAAATCATCACCTAACAAGTCATCTTCATCACTATGGAAATCAACATACTCGGGGTGTGTTACCGTAGGACCTTTGGCCATAAAGCATCTTCCAATTCCTTCATTTGGTGAGTCAAATATGTCATAGGAGTTGGTTGACACAAGTGCTAGACC
The DNA here is from genome assembly GCF_003073215.2 of Triticum urartu. Classification (NCBI taxonomy): domain Eukaryota; kingdom Viridiplantae; phylum Streptophyta; class Magnoliopsida; order Poales; family Poaceae; genus Triticum; species Triticum urartu. Next base: position 218,714,980 of record NC_053026.1, read on the forward strand.
GGCAACACCTTCATCTTGAGTATCTTCGGAGTCGGAGTGATAACTTCTCTCGGAGTGGCTGTCGGAGTCGGAGCCGGATACCCATTCACCAACATGAGCTTGATGTCTTTGTTTTGTGTAGCTCCTTGATGATTTTTCCTTCCTTTCCGAATACTTGCTTCTCCGTGAGTATCTTCGTTCATAACGATCATCTCTACTCCTTCTCTCTCTTGGTGGTGATCCTTTGCTTCTTCTTTTTGGAGAATCTTCTCTTCTCTTGTAGGGAGCCGTACACTCATTGGAATAGTGTCCGGGTCTTCCACAATTGTAACAGTTTCGCTCTCGGCTGGAAGATCTTTTGTCATTGTAGGACCTTGACTTGGAGCTTCTATGTTTGCTTCTACTCTTGTAGAACTTGTTGAAGTTCTTCACCATTAAGCTCAATTCTTCATTGAAGTCTTGTTTCTCACTTGATGATGTAGGGGCTTCACATGAGGCTTTATAGGCACCACTTGATTTGTTGTGAAGTTCCTCTTTATCCTTAAGTGACATCTCATGAGCAACAATTCTTCCAATCACCTCCGTTGGCTTGAGATCTTTGTAATTGGGCATCATTTGGATCAATGTGCACACGGTATCATATTTTCCATCCAAGGCTCTTAGGATCTTCTTGATGATGAATCTATCGGTCATCTCTTCACTTCCTAAGCCGGCAATCTCATTTGTGATGAGAGCAAGCCTAGAGTACATTTCAGCGACACCTTCACCATCCTTCATCTTGAACTTGTCAAGTTGGCTTTGAAGCACATCCAACTTGGATTCCTTGACGGAGTCGGTACCTTCGTGCATATCAATCAAAGTGTCCCAAATTTCCTTTGCATTCTCAAGGCGGCTGATTTTGTTGAATTCTTCGGGGCACAATCCGTTGAAGAGAATATCACAAGCTTGAGCATTGTATTGTAACATCTTCAACTCATCCGCGGTAGCTTCATGGTTTGGTTCTCTCCCGTCAAAGAAGTCACCTTGCAAACCAACACACACAATAGCCCAAACAGCAGGGTTATGTCCAAGAATATGCATTTTCATTTTATGCTTCCAACTAGCAAAATTAGTGCCATCAAAGTAAGGACCTCTACGGTGATAATTTCCCTCGCTAGACGCCATACTCTCCTAGGTTGTGAAACCAAGGCTATGACCACCAAAAGCTATGGAGATCAAGCAAATGGATACCAAAGCTCTAATACCACTTGTAGGATCGAAAGTATGTCTAGAGGGGGGGGGATTAGACTACTTGACCAAATAAAAACTTAACCTTTTCCCAATTTTAGTTCTTGGCAGATTTTAGCTATTTTAGAACAAGTCAAGCAATCATAACATAATTCAAGCAAGCATGCAAAGAGTTTATAGGCAGCAGAAAGTAAAGCATGCAACTTGCAAGAATGTAAAGGGAAGGGTTTGGAGAATTCAAACGCTATTGGAGACACGGATTTTTTTCCCGTGGTTCGGATAGGTGGTGCTATCCTACATCCACGTTGATGGAGACTTCAACCCATGAAGGGTAACGGTTGCGCGAGTCCACACAGGGCTCCACCCAAGGGCAACGGTTGCGCGAGTCCACACAGGGCTCCACCCACGAAGGGTCCACGAAGAAGCAACCACCCACAAAGGGTCCACGAAGAAGCAACCTTGTCTATCCCACGATGGCCATCGCCCACGAAGGACTTGCCTCACTAGCGGTAGATCTTCACGAAGTAGGCGATCTCCTTGCCCTTACAAACTCCTTGGTTCAACTCCACAATCTTATCGGAGGCTCCCAAGTGACACCTAGCCAATCTAGGAGACACCACTCTCCAAGAAGTAACAAATGGTGTGTAGGTAATGAACTCCTTGCTCTTGTGCTTCAAATGATAGTCTCCCCAACACTCAACTCTCTCTCATAGGATTTGGATTTGGTGGAAAGAAGATTTGAGTGGAAAGCAACTTGGGATGGCTAGAGATCAAGATTCATATGGTAGGAATGGAATGTCTTGGTCTCAACACATGAGTAGGTGGTTCTCTCTCAGAACATATGAGTTGGAAAGATGTGTGTGTTCTGATGGCTCTCTCCCTGAATGAGAAAGAGGTGGAGGGGTATATATAGCCTCCACACAAAATCCAACCGTTACACACAATTTACCAATCTCGGTGGGACCGAATCAGAAAACTCGGTCTGACCGAAATAGTAAACCTTGTGACCGTTAGGAATTTCGGTGGGACTGACATGCAACTCGGTAGGACCGATTCGGTTAGGGTTTGGGCATAACGTAATCTCGGTGAGACCGATTACACAAACTCGGTGAGACCGAATTTGGTAATTAGCTAACCAGAGAGTTGGTCAGGCAAACTCGGTGGGACCGATTTGCTCTTTCGGTGAGACCGAGTGGAACTCGGTGAGACCGAAAAGTTACAAAGGGGAAACACTGAGTTTACATTGCAATCTCGGTGGGACCGATTCGCTCTTTCGGTGGGACCGAAAAGTTATGAAAGGGAAACAGAGAGTTTGCAACCCCATCTCGGTGAGACCGAGATCCTTATCGGTAGAACCGAATTGCTAGGGTTTGGCAGTGGCTAATGACAAGTGAAACTCGGTGGCGCCGGATAGGAAGAATCGGTAGGACCGAGTTTGGCTTAGGGTTTAGGTCATATGTGGATATGGGAAAGTAGTTGAGGATTTTGAAGCATATCATTAAGCACATGAAGCAAGAGGCTCATTAAGCAACACCTCATCCCTCCTTTATAGTATTGGCTTTTCCTAAAGACTCAATGTGATTTTGGATCACTAAAATATAAAATGAAGAGTCTTGAGCTTTTGAGCTTGAGCCAATCCTTTGTCCTTAGCATTTTGAGGGTTCCACTTTCACATCCATGCCATGCCAATCATTGAGCTTTCCTGAAATGATTATCTTGGAATAGTATTAGCTCAATGAGCTATATGTTGTTATGAATTACCAAAACCACCTAGGGATAGTTGCACTTTCACCGCCCCGCGAGGCTTGGCCCCTCACGAGGGTCTTGGGTTTGTGCTGGTGAAGATGGGCCGTGCTGGGCCCCCCTTTGAAGCACGCCGCAGGCCGCAGGCAGGCAAGTCTGGGACCCCCCGTTCCCAGAACGCCGACAGTAGCCCCCGGGCCCAAGGCGCGCCCGGACTTGGCCGTGCAGGGATGCGGAAGGGCAAGAGCGAACCGCCGCAGGCCCTAACAGCCTGCGGCCTTGGGCGCCGCGTGGCGGTTGATTGGACGCGGGCGCCTTAGCAGCCGCGCGAGTTGATAAGAGAGTGGCGTCCGCCTAGGGCCTTCTTCTTGCTTCCCCGGTTTCCGTTCAGATCCCCTTTCCTGCGCTTCTCCTCCCTTCCTCCGAAATCTCCAGATCTGCTCTGACTGTGCGACCCAGGAAGCCATGGCGCCTCGCCAGCCCCCGGCCGCGGCTTGGTACTCGTCTGCCCTGGACCCGCCGAATGTGTCGGAGATAGGCCTTTCCCGGTTGCGCCGGATAGCGACGGCGCGAGGCGTCGACGGGGCGAAGGTGTTCAAGGCCGGCTCCGCCACCTCTGAGGGTCGGAGGAGCACCTTCTATCCACTCTTCGTAAGTGCCATTGTCGCTGGCCTGGTGCCTCCCTTCTCCGAGTTCTTCTTCTCTGTCCTCCGCCATTACAAGATGTAGGCTCTGCATCTCCATCCCAACTCCGTCCTTCTCCTCGCGATCTTTTCTTATTATTGCGAGGCCCACGTTGGGGTGCAGCCCTCAGTGGCCTTGCTGCGCCACTACTTCTCCCTCCGGACTTCTCGCGGTCCTGCTTCTCCGTGCGCGAGCTTCGTCGCGTACGGTGGCACCATTGCCATCTCGAACTCTGGGAAGAGGATCGAGGGCTTCAGGAGCAAGTGGGTCTTGGTGGACGCTGAGCGCATCCACCCTCGGCTGATCTTGCCCACCGAGCAGCCTACGAGCTCAAGCGACTGGGGCACCAGCTGGCTCCGCTTCGGCAGTACTCGCTTCCAATGTGGAGGCCCCGTCTGAGCCCCGCGGCCTGGGCCGACGGAGACTTGGCCGCGGTTCTCCAATCTCTGGTCGGGGGCAATGTGGCGAGGTTGGAGGGCGCTCCTACGCCCTTGTTCCTTCGCGACGACTGGGAGCGGGTAGTGAAGTCCATGCCCGTCTTCAACGGGGAAGGGCCCGTGCCCCTGGAGGCTCCCGAGGGACCGGTGTACGTGCCCTCCGGCGACTCCAGCGAAGAAGAGGAAGGAGGGGAGTGCGGAAAAGGGCCTGACTCCAAGGCGACTGACGGAGAGTCGAGGGCTCCCCTCCCCTGGCGCAGGTCTCGCGTTCTCCGCCTCTCTCCGAATGATGACGACGAGGATGACGACGAAGACGACGACGAGCAGGACAGCGGGAGCTCGCCCCCGATCCCAAAGAAGGACAGGACCGGGCTGATGTCCCACGGGTCTCCCCCGGCCCCGGGGCGAACCGCAGGCGCACCTTCCGCCTCCAAGCTTCCCGAGGATGACCCTTCCAGCCAGCTTTCAGGCTTCAAATTTGGCCGGAGGCCGCTTGAGCTCACTGGTGGTGACCCGTAAGCGTTCGATTCTTGTCTTTATCTCTTGCTCTGCTTCTGAGGCTTGACGTCCGCATCTTTGGATAGGTTGGCGCCCGCAGCGAAGAAGTCAAAGGGGGCTCCTGAGGTTTCGTTCGTGACAGCGCCCCTGAAGGAAGGTGACCATGACGCACATGCTTCTCCCACCCGGTCATCCTCGCAGGGCCTGACTGAGCCGGCTGGGGCGAGCTCAGCCCCCACGGCCCAAGTGGCTCCCGAGGTGCTCCCGTCTGCCGCCACTGCTACAGCTGTCGGGGCGCGGCAGACTCCGCCTCAGGATGCTGCGGCCGTGCTAACGCCTTCTCCTCCTACTCCACCGACTGCTATCTCCCCGACTCCTTCCTCCATCCTGGACCGCGCTGTTGCTGAGCTGGACCGGCTGCGGCAGGATCTTCTCGGCGCCGACCCCCGCTTGGTGGCCGGGTGCTTGGAGCTGGTTTCTGGATTGGTTCGCTCCGACGCTTCGATTTGGGAGGCGCTAGTCCAGGCCTCGACGGCATGCGACGAGGAGAAGCAGGCCATCCTTGAGGCAAAGGCTGCTCGCGATGCAGCCCTGGGAGAGGTGGTCGACGCCCGTGGTCGCTGCAAGGTGCTGGAGGACGAGCTGCAGGGCCTGCGGGATCAGCTCGCGAAAGGTGCTGGTGGTTCGCCATCGCCAAGAGCAGGAAGAGGACGTGAAGGCTCACGAGGCGGTCATCAAGGGCCGGGAGGCCAAGCTCAAGAAACGCGGCGACCGCCTAGGCGCGCTGGAGCAGGAATTGGGGGCGAGGAAGGCTGAGCTGGACGGCAAGGCCCTGGTCCTCGCCGAAGACCGCGCGGCCTTCACGGAGCTGGAGGCGAAGGCTCGCTCCTCGTTGAGAACGCTTTACGACAGCGGCCTGGAGAGCCCGCTGGCCGGCGCCGAGGACGGCCCCGCCAAGCTGCTTCCCTTCTTGGTCCACACTCTTGAAGATGTCGCCCTTGGCCTCGGCCCCATGGCCGAGGCCGAGGCGCGCGTTCTATCTTCTACAGCACTGACGCGGGTTCTCACCCACATCCACCTTCGCGATCCCGGGTTCGACCTTGACAACCTGTTGGAGCCCGTGAGCGGCCAGCGCGCGGCGGCTGCTGCCGAGGCCGTGAAGGGTCACGCAGAGGCTCTGCTGGGGAAGTTTCGGGCCTTCAGCACCAAGCCGGAGCAAGGCGCCGTCAACCCCGCTGCTCTGTGAGGCGAGCAAGGCCGCGCCGCTCCCCCGCTGTCAAGTGACTCCATCATGGCTCCTGCCCTGCTTTTGATTCCTGCACACGTACCATGCCTCGGGGAGGCGTTTAAACTTGCGCCTGATACTGGGATAACAGTGTGGACTGTAATATTTGCTTTTGAATTCCTTTGCAATTTGTGCTTTTCCTTCCTACTTGCTTACGTTCTACGCCGGCAGAGCCCGGCCCCGCGCGTACCTCACCCAGCAATAGCCCCGACCGGAAACCAGGACGGGACCAAGGAGTCAGGGGCTACGTGACAAGTTAGGCTCCTGAGTCGCGATGCTCAGGAGTCCCCCTTGGCGCACGAACAGCAAGTAGGGAGGTGTGATGTGGGCGGATCCACCGTTCTACGTTTGCAGAGCCCGTCCACGTGCGTACCTCACCCAGCAATAGCCCCGACCGGAAACCAGGACGGGACCAAGGAGTGAGGGGCTACGTGACAAGTTAGGCCCCTGAGTCGCGATGCTCAGGAGTCCCCCTTGACGCTCAAACGGCCTTCATACCTTGGCTCTGCTCGGGGAGAGGCGCGCGAAGAACCAGGCCCGTGGGGACCTGGCTGAGCGGCGTGCATCTGGGCGTGATCCTGGCGCAGCCCGCGTGCCCAGCCCCCTCGCGCGGCACTCCCGAGGGGAGGCATTGCGATGAGGCTAGACACTGAGCACCGGGCTCGCTGAGGTTGATGCGGCCCGGAGGCCACCCTCAGTTGTTTATCACCAGCGCGGAGCATAGCGCTTCCGTATGAGTACGGGCATAGCCGCTCCTCGGCAGTGTCGTCAGCCAGCGCGGAGCATGGTGCGTGTACAGCCCCGCCCAGACACGTGGCTGGCACGGTAGGGCCTGGTGAGGTGTATCTGGGCACCCGTGAGCCAGCGCGGGACTCACGGGGCCCTACCTCTAGGCGGGTTGCGCCTGGCACTGGGCCTTATCTTGTGTTGTGTCCCTGCAAGTTCGGTTAGATGCCTGCACTCTACGTCCTCGGGTCCTGACCCTCGAGCTGGTCTCAGCCATCGCTGGTATGCCAGGTCATGATGCCGTGGTCAAGGCCAGAGGGTGAGGGCTGGAGAGCCAGTAAGAGCCCTGAGTCGCAATGCTCAGATACCCCCCTTTAACGTGCAAGTGGCCAGCATGGAGAAAAGGAGGCGCCGCGGACCGGCATCAAATAATCAAGCATGGCAGTTCTAACACATAACCGGAAATGAGCGCAAATGGGGTACATGCCGCTGAGCCTGGCCCGAGCGGCTTGGGGATCATGCAGCCCGAGGGGCGCCCCCAACAAGGTAAGCTACCACGCGAAATAAAAAGGGATATACGCCGCAGGGACGGACCCACGTGGCCTGGGAATAATGCAGCCCTGGGGGCGGTTCCAGCTGGAAGTGAAACTTGAAAGATGTCACCTGATGACGCTGAAGACGAAGGGGTGTTCATGTAGCCGGCTCGGAGGGCTGCGGGTGCCGATCCTCATGAGCCCCCAAGCCCAGGGGCCTCGGGAGGCTCCAGAGGCGCTGGCGGTTCCTCGCGGGCCATCTTCATCTCTGCCAGGGCTGCGGAGCACCTGGCCTCTTGCGCCTCCGCGACGTCCTTCATGAGGCGCTGGTACGCATCAGCCGCGCTCGACAAGCCGTAAGACATGCGAACGTAGCTGTGGGGTGGACCTCCGCAGCGCCCCACTCGCGAGGGCCAGAGGCGCTCCAGGGAGGCGACTTGGTTGAGCCCTGGTACGTCGACGCAGACGCGCAGCCCGCCATCCTCGCCCGGATGGGGAGCTACTGCTGGTAGGCGGCGGGCGCCTCTCATGACTCTGGACTCCTGTAGCTCCTGAATGACCTTGCTGACGAACTCCTGTGGGTCTGGATCTCCTTGCCTTGCTCCTTCTTGAGGGAAACGTGCTCTGGAACACGCCTCCATGTGGTGCCCCAGCGCCTCCCCCGTGACCCTTGCTAGGTCGGTGGCCCTCCAGGGGAGAGCCCCCGAGCCCTTCCTGAGGAGGGCACCGGGCGCGCTTTCCTATGCGATGGAAGGAGGTTCCCCCCGGGAAGGCACGGGCCCAGAGGGGCCTACCTCCTGAGGGGCCAGGCCGGACGATGTCTTCTTCTTCTTGGGGGCGGCCTCGGGAAGCCTCCTGCTTCCGTGATCTGGGTCCTCCAGTGATGCGGCCTGAAAGGCTCGCCCCAGGGAACACACCGCGTCCTTCTCTTCATAGGGCACCGTGATGACTCCGCCGCTCCTTGGCAGCTTGAGGACGTTATAGCCGTGGTGAGTCACGGCCATGAACTTGGCCAGCGCCGGGTACCCGAGGATGGCGTTGTACGACAGGCAGATGTGAGCGACGTCGAAGTCGATGAGCTCGGTGCAGTAGTTGTCGCGCGCCCCAAAGGTGACGGGGAGGCGGACTTGCCCGATCGGGACTGTAGAGCCGTCGGTGATACCGGAGAAGGGCTTGGTTGGCTGAAGCTGGCTGTAGGGCACTTGGAAGTTGTTGAACGTCTCCACGGACAGGACGTTGAGCCCTACTCCGCCATCGATGAGGGTCTTAGTGACCACCACGTTGCTGATGATTGGGGAACAAAGCATCGGGAGGACTCCGGTTGTAACCGCACACTTGAGTTGATCTGCTGAGCTGAAGGTGATGGCACACACCGACCACCTGAGAGGGCGCGTGGCTTCGAGCCTGGGGAGGGCTGCATTCACTTCGCGGGCGAACTGCTGGAAGATGCGCTGAGAGGCTGGGGCCTGAGCTCCGCCCAGGATACAGGCGATCATGCGCGGCTCCTGGAAGCCCCCAACCTCCTTGTCCTGGCGGTGGTCCTCGTTTCTCCTTGGCTGCGGCGGCAGTGGTGGGAGGCCTGCATTGCCTTGCGGGCGATCCTCGCGAGGCTTATCCCTCCTGCCTCCCTCGCGAGGTGGGTCTTGCCAGCGATCCTCGCGAGGTTGGTCGCGCCATCCCTTGCGCGGGCCACGGTCTTCCCAGCGCCCTGTGTTCCTTCCTCCTCCTTGGCCGTATCCCCGGTCACCACGGTCAGGGCGACGGCCGATCCTTCCTTCATGCACGGCTCAGAGTTTTTGGCATTTGCTGGTGTTGTGGGTGTGGAGGTCATGGTACACGCAGTACCGGCTGCCCTTGGGGGGTTCGGGCTGATCTCTGCCCCGCTTGGTGTCTGGTTCTACCGCGAGCACGGCAGCCCCCTTGCGCTTCACTTCCTTGGCCTTGAGCTTCTTCTCTTCCGGGTCTGCGGCAGGCAGCTCAAGGAGGGAGAGACACCCTTCCTCAGCCCTGGCGCACTTGTTCGCCAAGTTGAACAGCTCCAAAGAAGTGCACAGGTCTTCATGCATCGCCAGCTCCTCCTTCATCTTGACGTCGCGCACGCCGTCGGAGAAGGCTGAGATGATGGCCTCTTCAGTCACCTTGGGAATCTTGAGGCGTGCGTTGTTGAAGCGCTGGATGTACTTCTGCAGGGTCTCCCCGGGTTGTTGCTTGATGCGGTGCATGTCGCTCATGGCGGGTGGCCGGTCGCGAGTACCTTGGAAGTTGGCGATGAAGCGGGTGCGCATCTCTTCCCAGGAGGAGATTGTGCCTGGAGCCAGGTTCAGGAGCCAGGTGCAGGCCCCGTCCTTGAGCGCCATGGGAAACTAGTTCGCCATGACCTTCTCGTCTCCATTGGCAGCTTCGATGCCCAGTTCGTAGAGCTGGAGGAACTCCGCAGGGTCGGCCGTGCCGTCGTAGCGAGGAGGCAGGTCCGCCTTGAACTTGCCCGGCCACGCGACACTGCGTAGTTTGGTGGTGCAAGCACGGCAGCCTGCTATGGCCATGGGGGGCCTTGGGTGATGGAGAGCCTGGTCCTGCATGTCCCCACGCGCCGGAGCAGGAGGATGGTCGCGACGTGCTGGAGCAGGGAGTGCCCGGGCAGCTTCTGGCGGGCGAGGGACTTCTTGGCAGCTCTGCTCTTGCCGCGCTGGCACCTGACGGAGCGGGTTCCGCCCAAGGGCCACGCGTCTTGGAGCCATGGCGTCTTCTTGAGGAGGAGGTGGCCGGGGCGCTGCCGGAGCCTCGTCGCCCGCGCGGGGCGGGGTGCGGTGCAGCGGAGCGGACGGCGCGGGGGAGCCTCCTGCGGCGCGGACGAGTTTGGCGACGCGGTCGAGCCATTCTTCGTAGACGTCGTCAACGGGACGGTAGCGCAGGAGCTCGTTTGCCGCTATGAGTGCAGCACGAGCCTCCACGGGCGCGCGAAGCGTGCGGGACGAAGATCCAGCCGGGGCAAGTGAGGGAGTCGCGGTGCGGCCGTCTTAGCACATGGATGGATGCTGAGATGATGCTTGCTGCTCGTCCCCTGCCGGGCCGGTGGCGGCGTTGATGGCGGGCGACGGGGAACGGCGAGGACGCCCGCCGACAGGGGCTGTCTGGGCGACGCGGGAAGCGAGGGCGGCCCGGCGCTCCACGCGGGCCCGACGTGCGTCAGACATGGGCGTGATGGTCGGAGGAGAACGGAGCGGTGGAAGACGAATTCCGGCACACCCCCTACCTGGCGCGCCAAATGTCGGATTTCGGGTTCCGGCAGACCCTTGAGGTTCGAACACTGGGGTGCGCGCAGAGATTTCGCCTCCTACCTCCCTGCACCCTCCGCCACGTGGGGATCAAAGCTACGAAAAGAACAACACGAGGGACACAGGGTTTATACTGGTTTGGGCCACCGTTGTGGTGTAATACCCTACTCCAGTGTGTGGTGTGGTGGATTGCCTCTTGGGCTGATGATAATGGGCAGTACAAGGAAGAACAGCCTCGCGAGGGTCTGTTCTTGGTTGGGGCGATGAACTGCAGGGAGAAGTTCAGCCACCTTTCTCTATCTCTCTCTCTCTCTCTCTCTCTCTCTCCTTTTACCACCTCTCTACTTGTCGAGCCCTTGGAGGAGACTGAGCCGAACCCCCTTGCTACGCGGGTGGCTGGTCCTATTTATAGTGGCCCTGGTCCTCTCCCCAAATATTGAGAGGGAAGGGAGCCAACAACGGCGGGCTAATTTGAAGGGGGACATCAAGTATCAACTATCCTGACAAAAGTAGTCTTCGCCTACGCAAAGCTCTGGTGATGACGCTGTCTTGGGCTCCACGGTGACCTCCGTCTCATTGGCCTCCTGGTCTTGGTCTCGTTGCACCGAAACGGCAACCTTTGCCTGATGCCTCGGTACTCCGCGGCTGCGCTTGCCCCCTTTGCACCAAAGAGGAAAAGAGGACGCTGCGCGGGCTGGCACCCGCCTGGCGCCCTGAGTCGTCATGGCTTGCGTCACGGGCACCTTGCGAGGTACCCCGCCTTGATCTCTCCGCCTCCTCGCGAGCCAGCCTGACGAGGCCGTGCCTGAGGAAGCTCCGTGTCGTCCGCCCCACGAGGCTTGGCCCCTCGCGAGCGTCTTGGGTTTGTGCTGGTGAAGATGGGCCGTGCTGGGCCCCCCTTTGAGCCACGCTGCAGGTCGCAGGCAGGCAAGTCTGGGGACCCCCGTTCCCAGAACGCCGACACAGGCCGGACCACGAAGAAGGCGTGACAAGAGCTCGGGGTCAAGGCGCCAAGCTGGCACGTCCACCTCCCGGGCAGGCCTCGCGCCGCGCACGACAGGATGACATGGAGCGCTCAGAGTCAGCAGAGAGCCCGAAGCAGGCAAGGGTTGCTTCTCGGGAGACTTCACTGCCCTAGTGGAAGGGACCCTGAGGAATTATGGTCAGGAGGAGAAGCGTCACTTAGGAAATTACAAAGATAAGGTACTTACTTATCAATGGCGATGTACTTCCTCTGCTTCAATGGCCAGACGGCGTTTCCGCTGCCGGTTGGGGACCCCTTCCTGTTGCGGAGCGCTTCGAAGTGGCTTGGAGTCGGCCGAAGCCCTGGGTACGGTCACCAACACCGGGCACGGCTGGGATAGCTCCTGGGCAGGCAACCTCAAGAGTGTGGGGCGGTGTGGAATCTTAGGTTTTTGCCTCGCGGCGACTCGCCGGGGCCTCAGGGGCTTCAGCCTCAGGAGCATTGAGCTGCATCACTTCCCCGACCGTTTCCATAGGGAGGGTCTCGCGAGCCCCGGGAGACGGCACCTCAGTTGCCCCGAGTGGTGCCATTTCCTTAGCAGTAGCAGCGCCATCGCTCGACGGTGACCGCCCCCTGCGCCCGCTCCTGGGGCGGGCATCGCTCTCGCGGCAGGCAGGGGGCACGAAGACGGGGCTCTCACGGGGCCCTTCAAGGCCAACTGGGCGTTGTCCCCATTCATCGAAGAGGGGCATCTGCTTCACGAACTCCACCTTGTTCGAGCAGCAGAATAGAAGACAGCCCTCCTCTGTCAGGTTGGCTGGCATCAGGTCGCCCGTCAGGAGCTCGAGCACCATGCGCCGGGCCTCAGGAGGAAGAGCTAGAGCCTGAAGCCTCATGCGGTCCTCATAGCCAGAGAAGGTCCACATTTGCCGGGAGTGGCGCTGAAGCAGAGCGATGCGACACCGGATGAACTCATTCACCACTATGGACACCGTCACTCCGAGGTCCTTCAGCCTGGCAAGCCGGTGCCAGACATGGGCGAGCCGTCGATCGGTGAGCGTCGCATGCCCCCAACCAGAGCTTGGAGTGGCTCGAATCCGGGGGGGCAGAAGCAGGGGGGTGCGCACGCCAACATCCACAAACACCCACCTCTTCGTGAAGCCTCCGACGGCCGATGAGAGCTCGAAGTCGATCCCCGAGCTGGCCGTCACCGCGACGGCCTGAAGGGATACACAGCCTTAGCATTGGAGAGGATCTGTCAGGTGCAGCAAGAAGAAGTGGCGAAGCAGGGCCACGGAAGGGGCAATGCCCACCATGGCTTCGCAGACAAAGGCAAAGACAGTAAGGTGGATGCTGGATTGGGGATCGAGATGGAGTGCATTGATCTCATAATGCGAGAGCACCGCATTGAAGAAATTGGAGAAGGGGTGAATCAAGCCTGCCCAGAGGGCGTGAAGATGGATGGGGACCTCGGTGGCCGTCCTGTCAACTTCGGCGCGGGAAGCAGGCCAGGACACCATCTCCCTCCACTCTTTGAAACCGACGGCAAGCGCCGGGCGCACCTTGCCCATCGCCTCTTGGTTGAGCACCACCGACCGCTCGATGGCGGGCTCAAAGACCGACATCGCGGGGGCCGAGGTACGGGACTCCTCCTTTCCCTTCTTCTTCCGGCTTGGTGCCATGGTGGCGGGGGGAGTTGGTGTCAGATTGGACCGGGGAAGAGATCCGCTGCTGTCAGTGTCAAAACCGGCGGATCTCGGGTAGGGGGTCCCAAACTGTGTGTCTAGGGCGGATGGTAACAGGAGGCAGGGGACACGATGTTTACCCAGGTTCGGGCCCTCTTGATAGAGGTAAAACCCTACGTCTTGCTTGATTGTTCTGGATGATATGAGTATTACAAGAGTAGATCTACCATGAGATTAGAGAGGCTAAACCCTAGAAGCTAGCCTATGGTATGATTGTATGTTGTCCTACGGACTAAAACCCTCCGGTTTATATAGACACCGGAGGGGGCTAGGGTTACACAAGGTCGGTTACAAAGGAGGAGATATACATATCAGTATTGCCTAGCTTGCCTTCCACGCCAAGTAGAGTCCCATCCGGACACGGGATGAAGTCTTCAATCTTGTATCTTCATAGTCCAATAGTTCGGCCAAAGGATATAGTCCGGCTGTCCGGAGACCCCCTAATCCAGGACTCCCTCAATAGCCCCTGAACCAGGCTTCAATGACGATGAGTCCGGCGCGCGGTATTGTCTTCAGCATTGCAAGGCGGGTTCCTCCTCCGAATACACCATGGAATAGTTTTGAATAGAAGGATAGTGTCCGGCCCTGCAAAATAAATTCCACATAGCACCGTAGAGAGAATAATATTTCCAGAAATCTAATCTACTGACACGTTTTGACAGCATGACATCATGCCATGTCCCGGTCATTATTCGAACCATTTTCCCAACCAGCTCCGCACATATCGCGAGGCGGTTTTCTTGACACGTCTTGCCAAAGCAGAGATCGTGTTCCCCTATCATGGGATTCTCATCAATACGGACGTGGGTAACCCAGCCACGCCATCAACTGCGGCGCCTGGAGAATAAGTGGTTTTGCCAGGCAATTGGGGAGACTCATCTCCTCCTCTGCCCTTATAAAGGGACAAAGATTTACTTTCTTTCACCCACACCTTCTTCTTTCTCGCTTACCCATTCCCGCACACTCTAGCTCTAGTGCCCAAGTTCGCGTTCTTCTTCTCAAACCACTCCAAGCATGTCTGGAGCAGGAGGCAAGTGGATGGTTTCCTCCGTCACGGAGGAAAACATCAAAAAGTTATGGGAAGCCGGATACCTAGCTGCGAATATCGTGCACCGGCTGCCGAATGCGGGGCAGATCGTCCCCATGCCTGAACCCCATGAGAGGGTAGTTTTTCTCACCCACTTTGTCCGTGGACTAGGATTTCCACTCCACCCGTTCGTCCGCGGGCTCATGTTCTACTACGGGCTGGATTTTCATGATCTGGCCCCCAACTTCATCCTCAACATCTCGGCGTTTATCATCGTGTGCGAGGCCTTCCTCCACATCAAGCCCCATTTCGGCCTGTGGCTGAAGACTTTTAATGTCAAACCGAAGGTGGTGGTCGGACAGCAGGCAGAGTGCGGAGGAGCCATGGTGGGCAAGATGCCAAACGTCACCTGGCTCGAAGGCTCCTATGTGGAGACCATAAAGGGGTGGCAATCGGGGTGGTTCTACATCACCGAGCCGCGCGACACCAACTGGGTGGCGGCCCCCGAATTTTCATCCGGAATGCCCATGCGGCTCACCTCTTGGAAAGAGAAGGGTTTGTCCTAGTGTTCTTCGGTAGAGCTAACTGGACTCCAGACCTGTATCCAGAACATGATGAACAAGAAAATTAAACTTGTCAACGTGGTCCAGGTTATGCTCGTCCACCGGATCCTTCTGTGCCAACGACGGGCATTCAATTTGTGGGAGTTCGACTCGGCCAAGCACCAGATGCTGCGAGAGCTCTACGACACGATGCACAAGGACGTCTGGAGGGTGCTATTCAAGAGCGCCGAGATCCCTCCCCCTCTCACCGAAGACCGCGGACTCAGCGCAAAGCGCCATGCCGGCCCGGTAAGCATTTATACTTCTCGAGGTATTTATTTGCCCAGGTTTAGTTATGTGTAGGATCTAATCTCCCATGTCACTAACAGAACTGCATAAAGACGGCGGAGCAGCTCGATAGCCCAGCCCCGCTACCCGATGATCTTGCGGACGCTCTTCTAATGAAGATGCTGACTCCGGCACCATACGAGGTGCCGGCACAGAAGACCAAGAAGAAGACCGCGGGGACCCGAAAGGGTCTCCGGCATACGGTCGTATCAGAGTCATCGGACAATGACTCTGACGCACACTCCTCCCATGGAAACGAGGAGGAGGAGAAGAGTCCCCCCCCAGCCTGGGGAGACAAGAAAAGGAAGGTCGGCCTATCTGGGGAGGCCGAAGGGTCCAAGAAGGGAAGGACCCTCCTTCCGGACCATGCCACGACGGCCGCCGACAGCAGCGACGAGTGGCTGCCTAGGGACAATCCCCTGGCGAAGTCGTAAGTGTCTGGACACCATAGTACTTCATGATATGTTTTATTGTACTGCCTTTCCTCATGCCTAACATGATTATGCAGTCCGTCCCGATCTCTTCTCGACGTACCTTTGTCGAGCGGCTCGTTGGGCTTGTTGGATATGAACAGTGGTTCTCTTCCGACCGCTTCCACCCCTCGCCCTACGGACAACGCCAAGGTGTTGTCCAAACAGGCACCGAGCCAAGGGGAGGTGGTCCTGGGGGTGCCTTGCGGCGACTTCCCGGACCCTGGGTACCAAGTGAGCGAAGCTCCTACGGGCTTCGAGTTCGGGCCCCAGCCGGACACTATGCCGGAACCCTCGACGGTTCCAGACTCCAGCAGGCGGTCCCTCGTCAAGGGGGGCCAACCATCCATGCCGGTGTCCTCTGTCCAACCAGAGGCACCGGACAACCTGCTGGAAGCGCTTCGCAGCGCTTCCATTGAAGAAGAGCACCACACTATTATGAGTGCAGTAGTCGAGAAGGTTTAGTCCGTCAAAAATGGACTGACCGAAGCTTGCGCCAGCCTACTAACAGGGTTTGAGGTAAGCAATCAAAATATAAGAAAATATTACCGCATAGACAGTAGCCCCTGATGCTCTGTTCGGTGTTCGTGAAGAAAAGCCGAATAGAGGATCAAATGATAACCCAGGAGTCAAATTAGAGTATGTCTATGTGTATGTGCAGGCTTCCCTGCTGGCCGCTGCCGTACATACTGCGTAGGTCTCTGCGCTAAATCAGGACTTGAAGCGGTCCGAGGACGAGCTCAGCCTGACCAAGAGGCAGCTCGAAGAGAGCAAAGGTAAGAAATACCCCTGTCTATATAGTTAAAAGAGAAGTTCAGGTATAAAGTAATAGGATCATCATGGATTTGTCAGGGGCGACAACCGAGGTGGCGACCCTGAGGAAGGCATTGTCCGCGGCCGAAGACAAAGCAGCCAAAGAACGCATTGAACGGGAGAAACAAGAAGCCCGAGTGGGCGAGGTGCAGCAAGAGCTCGAGGCTCTCGCCAAAAAGCACGAGTCCTTGGAGCTTGACTCCAAGACACGAGAGTCCGAGGTCGCGCAGGCGCTTGAAAGCGTCCGGAGCGCCAAGGCCGAAGCCCACAAGGCCCTCCAGGAGATTGATGCGGCGAAGAAGATAGCAGTGGGCAAGGCATTCAATATGCAAAGCAAGCATTTGAAGGAGAATTTCCTTTTTCTTACCCGAGTTCGGAGCTCTCCAGGAGCGTTTGCAGATCTTCCCCGCAGTGTGCTGGATGCTGCGGAATTTTACCGGGCTGAGGAGGGAGCTCAACGGAGAAGTTATTCTGGTCTCAGTATACTGGGACCGAACACCCCGTGTCCTTGAGCGACCAGCTGAAGCAGTTGGTCGAACTTCACAAGGCGGCCGAACAGGCCATGAGGGGCCTTATAGTCCGGATGTGGCCTGGCGAGCCCCTGTCCGGCAGCTACTTCGGTCTGGTGAGACGGCTGGTGGAAGCCTGCCCACGGCTTGAGGTCATCAAGTGGTCCGTCTGCATCGAAGGTGCACGCAAGGCTTTTGCCCGGGCGAAGGTGCACTGGGCGAAGCTGGACGCCGTGAAGCTTGTGAAGGAGGGGCCGCCGGAGGGCAAGGAGCATCGCCGCCCCGAGAATTATTATGAGCGTCTCCTGGAGGGTTCCCGCCTAGTGGCAGATGAGTGTGCCAAGGATGTAATTTTTGAATGAACATGCTCATGTGATCCTGTAATATGAAACGCGTTCATTTGCGCCATGCGACGCTTTCTTAATTTAAAATATTACCTTCTGTGCGGCCGTTTATTAAATCTGAGAGTTGGCCAGTCGTCGGCTTCTGCCCCCATGTAACTAGTACTGGGGTGTTCGGGATAAACCTAAACAATGTTTACCCCAATTTTGGGTCCTCCAAGGGAGGTGTTCTGCACAACGAACCACGCAATCGGACTATAATGCTTTATCACTCTCACTTAGCCATAGAAGTCTATGATTTTAAATTTTGGCGAAGCCCCTGGTATTCGGAGGGCCGAATTTGGGGCGCTATACACGCCTAAGCCGGACAAGGCCGACTCCTCGCCCAAAGCGGAAAAAGTCTTTAAGGACTTGAGACCTCTCGAACAGCGACCAGTATCTCGCCTTATCATGACAGTTAGTTTTTGGCTTTCTCTACTGAGGTGCTCGTCCGGAAGAACCGGGACACAATCACAGTAGTTCTCCCACCGCTACCTTAGCCGATATAGCGGAATGTAAGGTACCAAAGCATGGGAGCCGGGCAATCCAACATTTGACCAAAGACATGATTCGGAGCTGATGCATATAATGCTATAAGTTTGGGGTGCCGCACTGTCGAAAGTGTTCGGACTTCTTGCGCCGTATTACGGGGTAAACGAAAGCCCCTGGCGTACTGACCGCACCCGAACATGCAGGTGCAGAATGTCGTAAATGGACATATAAGAGAAAGAGAAAAACTTAAATAATGCAATGACAGATTAATAATATGCATTGTTATTTGAATAATACGTTGAAACGTACTGGTACAAGTAGTGCAATAAGCATAAAGTAGGACAATTCGAAATGTCCTATCCCAAGGGAAGCTATGCATAAATAGTGAAAAGCGGGTATATCAAGTATTATTAGAAACCACCTGGCGGTTCCCGTGTTCATCTTAGCTTCTTGCCGCCTTGGTTGTTGCTTCCGAAGTGTGTCTGGCAATCGAACTGCCGAAAAGGGCTTCCGAAGAGTTATGCCCTGAAAGAGAAAAGGAATGTAAAAGGTATACAGCCCCTGGCGTGGTTAAGCCACAATGCAGGGCATGTCCTGATTGTGCCCCCGCTTATGTCCATGGTATTTTCAATGCGTAGTTATGTACGTGCGGCATGAATTTCATCGCTACACTAGGACTGGGACGGGGGCCGGATTGCTGGGCGAGCATTGATCGCGGCAGGCGGTCCTGTTGCAGATTGTTCCAGACTTGCTTGAAGGTGTCCGAGGGCTGTAACGCCGAATTCGTGGTCTGCCTGAACAGGCTGCTTTGTGCCTCTGCTGCTAGATCCGTAGTGTGCTCTTTTGTACGGAGCGAGCGTTCTATGTTTCCATTTATTGTTATGACCCCGCGGGGTCCTGGCATCTTGAGCTTGAGGTATGCGTAATGCGGCACTGCGTTGAATTTTGCAAATGTTGTCCGTCCGAGCAGTGCATGATAACCACTGCGAAATGGGATGATGTCGAAGATTAACTCTTCGCTTCGGAAGTTATCCGGTGATCCGAAGACCATTTCCAGTGTGATTGAGCCTGTGCAATGGGCCTCTACGCCTGGGATGATGCCTTTAAAGGTGGTTTTGCTGGGTTTGATCCTCGAGGGATCGAAACCCATTTTTCTCACTATATCCTAATAAAGCAGGTTCAGGCTGCTGCCGCCGTCCATAAGGACTCGAGTGAGGTGAAATCCGTCAATGATGGGGTCTAGGACCAGTGCTGCGGATCCGCCATGACCGATGCTAGTGGGGTGGTCCCTGCAATTGAAGGTGATCGGACAAGCGGACCATGGGTTGAACTTCGGGGCGACGGGCTCCATCGCGTAGACGTCCCTTAATGCATGCTTCCGCTCCCTCTTGGGAATGTGGGTTGCGTATATCATGTTCACTGTCTTTACGTGTGGGGGAAACCCCTTCTGTCCTCCTGGTTTCGGCGGCCGGGGCTCCTCCTCGTCATCGCTATGCAGCCCCTTGTCCTTGTTTTCGGCATTTAACTTGTCGGCTGCTTGAACACCCATCATTCTCTGTTGGTGTGATTGGCTGGCTTTTCGGGGGTGCCGTGGATTTGACACGAGCGATCCAGTATGCGATCCAGACTGGACAGAGTCGGAGTATTTCTTCTAAATGGCTTTTTCCCCTGACCGGATCTAGAGCCTCTGAATCCGGCATTGACTGTCCTTTCTTTGGTGTTATCGCCGTTATTGTGGCGCTTTGGTCTGTTATGACTTTGCCTACCGTTAACATCTTTGGTATCCGAGGTATCCGGATTCCTTGATGTGTTGTTGCTGCAATCCAGCCACCTGTCCTCTCCCGCGCAAAAGCGGGTCATGAGTGGTGTGAGGGCTGCCATAGATTTTGGCTTCTCCTGGCCGAGGTGGCGGGCAAGCCATTCGTCGCAGATGTTATGCTTGAATGCCGCTAGGGCCTCTGCATCCGGATAGTCTACAATTTGGTTTTTCTTTGTCAGGAACCGAGTCTAGAATTGTCTGGCTGATTCCCCTGGCTGCTGGGTTATGTGGCTCAAGACATCAGCATCCGGTGGCCGCACATAAGTGCCCTGGAAGTTGTCAAGAAATGCGTCTTCCAGATCTTCCCAACTGCCGATGGAATCTGCTGGCAAGCTATTCAACCAATGCTGAGCTGGTCATTTGAGTTTTAGTGGGAGGTACTTGATGGCATGTAGATCATCACCGCGAGCCATGTGGATGTGAAGTAGGAAATCCTCGATCCATACCGCGGGATCTGTTGTGCCGTCGTATGATTCGATATTTACGGGTTTGAAACCCTCTGGGAATTCATTATTCATAACTTCATCAGTGAAGCATAGGGGGTGTGCGGCACCTCTGTGCCAGGCTATATCCCGACGTAGTTCGTATGAGTCTTGTATTCGGCCCGGCCGGATTTACTCTTGGTGTATCCGATGCGATGATCATCGTCCTGTGGGTGCACATGCCCGTGTCCCATATATTAACCTTGTGATTTTTGCCTTACTGTCCAAGATGTTTCCCAGGTCCTCTGTGTTTCCCCAGGCCTTAGTATTTTTGTCTGAGTGGCGACGGGGTGCGGGCTAAACTTTAGGCTGAAACGCCTTACTGACTCGGCCGCGTAGTGGCCGGTTAGCCGCATTGTACACTGGTGAATGAGGTTTCAATGCTTCCTCCTCGGGGCGAGGCTGCAACCTGCGTTCTGGGTAACTCTTGGACGGGCACTCGAGTTCATGCTCCTCGTCCGCAAGGACTTCGGTCCACTTGTCTGCTAGAAAATCTTGATCAGCTTGAAGTTGTTGCTGTTTCTTCTTTAGGCTACTTGCCATGGCCATAAGCCGGTGCTTGAAGCGCTCTTGCTCGACGGGGTCCTCGGGCACGATAAACTCGTCGTCGCCGAGGCTCGCCTCGTCTTCGGAGAGAGGCATGTAATTGTCATCCTCCGGTTCTCCATCTGTTGCCCGCTTTGGAGGGCTAGCTTGTTCGTCCTCCGGCTCTACATCGTGCTGGAGGGGATTGTTGTTGTCTTTGGCACTATCCGGAGTGTTATTATCTCCTGTGCCGGTATCACTGCTCCTGCTGTGGCAGGACTTAGAGCGGCGCCGCTGATGTCGGTGCTTGGGTTTCTTCTTGGAGGGGTCATCCTCCGCTTTCTCATCGCCATTGGCTTCTTTGGGGGTGTCCACCATGTATATATCATATGAGGAGGTGGCGGTCCAGTGCCCCGAGGGCGGTGGATCCTGTTCGTCTCCGGCTTCGTCATCCATACCGTCGAAGTATTCAGAGCCGAAGTCGAGCATGTCGGTTAAGTTGTCGACAGTGGCTACTAAGTGGGTGGTGGGTGGGCAGCGAATTTCTTCGTTGTCCGCATCCCATTCTAGCCGCACATAGTTCGGCCAAGGTTCTCCTGACAGGGAGAGAGACCTTAATGAATTTAGCACATCCCCGAAGGGTGAGTGCTGAAAGATGTCCGCAGAGGTGAACTCCATGATCGGCGCCCAATCGGATTCCACGGGCACGGATATGAGCGGCTCGGAGTCCATGGCCGGAGATGAATCCAGTGGTTTGGCGACACGACTCTCGTAAGGGGTGAAGTCAGTATCCGGCTCTATCGCCACTGAGAGTGCAGCCTCCATGGCGGCGGGGTCCATCCCTCCGCTCTCGGATGGCACGACTTGCTCCGGATTAAAGGCCGGAGTAGCTACGGATGCGATCTCCCGAACATTGTCCGACGGCAGAGTTACATCATGCTCATCGCGACTGCGCGGCGCGTCCAGCATGGGCTCAAATCCGTCGAAGATCAAGTCTCCGTGGATATCGGCCATGTAGTTCAAGTTTCCAAATCTGTCCTGATGGCCAGGGGCATAGCTCTCAATCTGCTCCAGATGGCCAAGCGAATTGGCCCGCAGTGCAAAGCCGCCGAATATGAAGATCTGTCCGGGGAGAAAAGCCTCACCCTGGACCGCATTGCTAGTGGTGATTGAAGGAGCCATCAAGCCTTATGGTGACGACACAATGGAACTCTCAATGAAAGCACCAATGTCGGTGTCAAAACCGGCGGATCTCGGGTCGGGGGTCCCGAACTGTGCGTCTAAGGCGGATGGTAACAGGAGGCAGGGGACACGATGTTTACCCAGGTTCGGGCCCTCTTGATAGAGGTAAAACCCTACGTCCTCCTTGATTGTTCTTGATGATATGAATATTACAAGAGTAGATCTACCACGAGATCAGAGAGGCTAATCCCTAGAAGCTAGCCTATGGTATGATTGTATGTCGTCATACGGACTAAAACCCTCCGGTTTATATAGACACTGGAGGGGGCTAGGGTTACACAAGGTGGTTACAAAGGAGGAGATATACATATCCGTATTGCCTAGCTTGCCTTCCACGCCAAGTAGAGTCCCATCCAGACACGAGACGAAGTCTTCAATCTTGTATCTTCACAGTCTAATAGTCCGGCTGTTCGGAGACCCCCTAATCCAGGACTCCCTTAGCTGCTTTCCGGAAGATGAGGGAGCGGCGGAGAGTGCTGCCTTTAAAGGAGGCGGAGCTACGAAGACGACAGTGGTTGCCTAGCCAGGCGGAAATCAAGGCTGCATGGGGAAGTGGAGGAGCCCACGTCCTGTCACTCGCCACGCGGCGCTCTGCACTTGACCCTTGGCTTCGCCGCGAAGCCAAGTACGAGCACGCCTAGGGCCCAGGGGCTACTTTCTACGTCCTGGGAACGGGGGTGCCCAAACTTGCCTGTCTGCGGCCCAGGGCGTGGCTCCACCAGCGGCCTGGTACGGCCCATCTTCAGCAGCAACCACTCAAGACGCTCCTAAGGGGCCAAGCCTCACGAGGCGGACGACACGAAGACCTCCTCCGGGGCGGCCTCCCTTGGCTGGCTCCCGAGGAGCAGAGATATTTATGCAAGGGGCACCTCACGAGGTTCACGTAACGCGAGCCATGACGACCAAGGCCCGGCGGGTGCCATCGGGCGCAGGGTGCCAGTTTCCTATTTGGTGCTAAAGAAGCAAGCGGAGGCGAGGACTCCCGAGGCATCAGGCAAAGGTTTCCATATTGGTGCAACAAGGCCAAGACCAGCAGGACGGCAGATCGGAGGTCACCGCGGACCCCACGGCGGTGTCACCACCAGAGCCTTCGGCAGGCGAAGACCACCTTTTGTCAGGATAGCTTGTACTAGTTGCCCCCCTTCAAACTGGTCATTGTGGGATCCCTTCCCGCATAATATTTGGGAAGAGGACCAGGGCCTCCATAAATAGGACTAGCCACCACCATAGAGAGGACATGATCATCTAAACCATCCACACACACACAAGCTCATTGAGCTCAAGAACACCTCTCCTCAGGAGGCTGTTCATCCCTTGTACTTGTTCATCCTCAGCCTACAAGGCAATCCACCACACCACACTGGAGTTGGGTATTACACCACAACGGTGGCTCGAACCAGTATAAATCCTGGTGTGCCTTGTTCTTTGGGTTCGGCGAGCTATGCTTTGAGATCGCTGCGAGAGTGGGCTCGCGGGGAGAGAGATCTTCATGCGCACCCCAGTGTTCGAACCTCAAGGGTTTGCCGAAACCCCTAATCCAACATAGTGGATGAACAGCCTCCTAAGGAGAGGTGTTCTTGAGCTCGATGAGCTGGTGTGTCTTAGGATGGTCTTGGTGGAGTGATCCAATCCAAGATGAGCCGATCCTTCACTACAGTGGTGGTGGCCCTATTTATAGAGGCCCTGGTCCTTTTCCCAAATGTTTACGCGGGAAGGGATCCCACAACGGCCAATTTCGAAGGGAGACAACTAGTACAACTTATCCTGACAAAAGGTGGTCTTTGCTTGCCAAAGGCTCTAGTGGTGACACCGTCGTGGGCTCCGTGGTGACTTCTGTCCTACGTGTTGCTGGTCTTGGTCTTGTTGCACCGATATGGAAACCTTTTCCTGATGCCTCGGGACTCCTCGCCTGCACCTGCTTCCTTAGCACCATAGAGGAAACTGGCACTCTGCGCCTGCTGGCGCCCGCCTGGCCTTGGTCGTTGCCCCTTGCATAGATATCTCCGCTCCTTAGGAGCCAGCCTAGGGAGGTCACCCCTGGGGAGGTATTGGTGTCGTCCGCCTCGCGAGGCTTGGCCCCTCGTGAGGGTCTTGAGTGGTTGCTGATGAAGATGGGCCGTACCAGGCCGTTGGTGGAGCCACGCCCTGGGTCACAGGTAGGCAGGCCTGGGTTACCCCCGTTCCCAGGATGCCGACAACGATTGTAAGACAACTCTATTTATCCTTTCTTGTTCATTACATGGGATTGTGTGAAGAAGACCCTTCTTGCGACAAAACCAACATGCAGTTATGCCTCTAAGTCGTGACTCAACACATGGGAGATATAGTCGCATCTTGGGCATTACACTTATGCAAACATATCACACATGCATCTTCGATAGTGGAAGCGAGGTGAGGTGATAGTGTGTGGTTGTTTGCAACCGAGAGAGAAAGACCCATAGTACGTGGCCAAGAGAGATTTGACAAAAAAGGAGAGAGGTCGAGAGAGACGTATGGAGAAAATGCAGACATGGGGAGGAGAGAGAGTATGTTTGTGACAGAGAGATCCCTTGGAGATCGTGATGGGACTACATGGGTGGGAGATCGAGTGACAAGGTGTGTGCATGATGGAAGATACCTTGAGAGATATCAAGATAGACGTATGGATGGAAGGAGACAATACGTGTGTTCCTGATGGCTACAGAGAGATAGTCATAGTTAGGGGGGAGTGCGTGCACCTATGATGGAGTGAGGGATTATGGTTCTTGGGGGTGCGTGTCACATAGAGAGAGAACAAGGGCAGAGAATGTTAGATGGGTCTATGTAGCGCAAGCGAGATATGTGTATGTGTGAACGAGGGAGATATAAAGTTTGAGAGAGATAGAGGAGCCCCGATACAGCTAAGTGGTGCGTTAGATAGCTAAGAGGGGGAAAGAGATATTCCATCTACTCGATAATGAAGTGCATATAAATTTTTTAGAATTCAAACTTTGGAAACTTTGACCAGGTTTATGCAAATATTATTTATATCTACAATACCAAAGATACATCATACGAAACTACATCTCATGATGAATCTAATTATATATGTTTGCCATTCTAGATGTAAATGTTTTTCTGCATGTACATGGTCAAACTTTGTGATGTTTGACTTTTCAATAAATCTATATGCTAAGGACCGAAGAGAGTGCGTAAGTCGAGAGAGATCAAATGTGTGTGAAGGAGAATGAGTGAGTGTGCAAAAAGAGTATGTGTGTAAAAGAGAAAGGGACAACAAATGATAAATTAGATAGAGAGAGAGTGTTTGTTTCTTATGCAAACATATCACGCATGCACCTCCAAGATAGAAAAGTGAGGTGAGTAGATACACGAAGATAGCTAGTGCATGATTGTTTGCAACGGAGAGAGACACCCCAATAGCACATGTCCAACAGAGGTCTGGCCAACAAGGCACAAAGGCAGAGAGGGACGGATGGAGAAGATGGAGACATGGGGAGGGAGAGAGGGTGTGTTTGTGATAGAGAGATCCCTTCGAGATCGTGAGGGGACTATATGGGCGGGAGATCGAGGGATGAGGTGCGTGTGCGATAGAAAGACGCCCTGCGAGAATCGAGATAGACCATGCACATGTTTGTGATGGAGACTAAGAATTAGCTAGTCATATACATATGGGGGGGACTGCGTGTGCCTACAATTGAGTGAGAGAACATCATACTTGGCTAGGCGTGAGATTGTGTGTTTGTGCGTGTGACATGGAGAGAGAATGAGGGAGAGAGAGAGAGAGTTTTAGATGGGTCTATCGAGTGCGAGTGATATATGAATGTGTATGTGCGACCCAGGGAGATGGAGAGTTTGAGAGAGAGAGGGAAGAGCTCTGAGACGACAGAGTGGTGTATGAGAGAGTTACGGGCAACGAGCCAGGGAATTTGGGTGCGTATGATGTGTGTACCCAAGATATTTAGCTTGGACCAGAGAATCATACATAGTGTGTGAGAGATACCTATACATGGAGTGTGCATGCGAACTAGAAATACCCCCCCCCACACACACACACAACGAGAGAGAGAGAGAGAGACCAACATGGTTTGTGTTTGGATGCGTGTGATAAAATTGAAGACTGTCGGCGAGAGAGAGAGAGAGAGCAGGAGTCTTGGAGAGGGGGAGGTCGCGTTTTATGCATCAAAGACTGATATAAACTTGCATTCAAATATTTAAGTTGGAGAACATGTTGTCTGCAATCCACACATGAACAGGGATATGTGTATCAAACAAGTTCATTAATTTGACTTTCAACATGTTCATGGAGTACTATACTAATGTGCAACTTGTCAGTTGATTGATGTGTTCAATTTTGAATTTAGTACACTATTTTGACCTGGTGAATGACCTATTTCATTGAATCGAGATATTTCATTTTGGGTTTGATTCCCGTTTTGAGTGGGTCAACTATTTGTCATATAGTAAATTGTTAACAACGAGCATGTAAAAACACATTAGTCCCAGGCATCATCTCTCCATCTAAAAAAGAAGTGGCAAGCTAATATTTCAAAATTTGATTCCAATCGACTTGGTAAGGTAGACGTGGATGCTCATTCTCCCAAAATTTGAACGAACCTCTAAACACCCTCTGCTCGGTGGAATTTGCCCGAACAAATAAATGGGAGACGCGAAATTACCGGCCTATGTGGGACACAGATCAATTGGCCCGTTGTACATCGAGGGTAGGTTCATAACTTCATCCAAGCGCGCCTTCTCCTCGACCGAAATGACATGTGCCGAATAATTCATAAACCATGGGCGGCAAAACACCCTCTCCTTGCCCGAAATCGCTCGCGCCGACTATTTCAAAATACGCACTCCTCGCCCGAAATCACTCGCGCCCACTATTTCAAAACACGCCCTCCTCGCCCGAAATCGCTCGTGCCCACTATTTCAAAGCACGCCCCTCGCCCGAAATCGCTTGCGCCTACTATTTGGGAGAAGCAAAGTTACTCTACTATCCCCGACCCTCAGTACATGGACACATGCCCAGAAGCCTAAAGGCAGGGGTAGAATTGTAACTCCCCCCACATTTCAAACAAATGGGTCCGTAAGACATGGTTCCCCCTCCCAATTCCCCATTCAGACCTCGTGGGCGCCAAATCAACTTCTCCACGGAAGCTCCCTTCTCACCAAGCGTGAAACCTCAGCCCCTCCTCCATGGCGCCCCCATTGCACCAAATTCACCGCTGCACTCCTCCCCCATGCCGGAGACGTTGTGTGTTTGCTGTCGTGCACTGGGCTGTGTGCCTCTTACTCCGTGCTGGTGGAGCTGCCTCGGCGATGGTCGCGTGGACCATACCGGAGCTGATTCACTCCCGCCGTTGTGCAAGGCGCCAGAGCGGCTCCAACTTCGGATGCGTCCAGGGCCCCGTCACTACTTCTCCGTAGCCATCGACCGTCGCGACATCTCTGCTTTCCCGCCGCGGGTAGCCACCACAACCGTGCCGGACTCACCGACTCGGCATCGCTTAGATGGCTATCTTAGAGTTGCGTGGGTTGAAGGTACTACCGCCACCAGATCTAGACGACGGCGAGTCTTTGTGGATTGGCTGGGAGCGACGCAACCACGACAGTGCGGTGGGGTGGGGAGCGGGGGTTTGGTCGGAGCTGTCGCGGCCACGGACGGCAGAGGCAGACTGATCTGCCGATGGTCGCTGGTTCTACGGGGAAGATTCTGAACAGTGTCAGCTGGGAGGCACAAGACAGCCATCAAGCCATCCGGCATAGATCGGACAGTACCAAAATAAAATAAAATCATGTGACCCCAATTTATTCTTCAGTCAACAAACGCATGACCACTCTTGTACCTTACTTTTCATCTCTTAGGGTATTTCTTTAGATCAGAGATATGTGTCGTTCTTAGCATTATGAGTTTTCTGCGTCTACAGCCACACCGTCTTCCTTCTCACCGCAGCTGCTCCAACAAGGGAAGCATACACCAGAAGGGAGTTATAGTCCCCACTCAATAGTTCCCTGCATCGAATGCGCGTGCCCAACATGGACAGCCACAACAACTGCAGGACCATCGACAAGTTAGCACATGATGCTCACTCCTATGGATGGAGGCCAGATAGGTTGTACCCTCATCTTACTTGTGTGCAACATTTATGGCTTTTTTATTCATCTAAGCATGGAAAATAGATTATCACATTTCACTGTATATTCATGCTGATCTCTTATGGGTCTTGTCCAGGAGTTAACGATGTTCCACAGTTCTGCTAAGTTGTTCTTTTGGTAACGCTGTTCCATAGTAATCATCTGTCGGATCATGGGTTTCGGCAAAACCCTCGAGGTTCGAACACTGGGTTGCGCGCGAAGGTTTTCTCCCTATCGATCCACGCCCTAGCTCTCTAAGATCTCGCGGGTGAACTCGACAAACTCACAACACAGAAAGACACAAGATTTATACTGGTTCGGGCCACCATTGTGGTGTAATACCCTACTCTAGTGTGGTGGATTACCTCTTGGGATGATGATGAACAGTACAAGGGGAAGAACAACCTCCTGAGGTTGAGGTGTTCTTGTGCTTGGCGAACTTGTGTGGGTGAGATGATCTTGGATCCGTCCTCCCTCTTTGGTGGCTAGTTCTACTTATATAGGCCCTGGTCCTCTCCCCAAATATTGAGCAGGAAGGGAGGCAACAACGGCCAATTTGAAAGGGGACAACTAGTATATATTATCCTGACAAAAGCGGTCTTCGCCTGCAAAAGGCTCTGGTGATGACGCCGTCTTGGGCTCCATGGTGACCTCCGTCTTGCTGTCCTGCTGGTCTTGGTCTTGTTGCACCGATATGGAAACCTTTGCTTGATGCCTCGGTACTCCACGCCTGCGCTTGCCCCCTTGGCACCAAAGAGGAAACAAGGACGTTGCTCGTGTTGGTGCCCGCCTGGTCTCAATCGTCATGGCTCACGTCACGAGAACCTCGTGTGGTTTTCCCTGCCTTGATGTCTCCGACCCTCGCGAGCCTGCCTGGCGAGGCCGCTCCTCAGGAGGTCTTGCATCGTCAGCCTCGCTAGACTTGGCCCCTCGCAAGGGTCTTGAATGCCTTGTCGATGACGATGGGCCGTACGGGCCTGCTAGCTCAGCCACGCCATGGGCCGCAAGCAGGCAAGTCTGGGGACCCCCGTTCCCAGAACGCCGATAGTAGCCCGACAGTAGCCCCCGGGCCCAAGGCGCGCTCGGGCTTGGCTTCGAGGCAAAGCAAAGGTCAAGCGCGGAGCGCCGCGGGCCCCAAAAGCCTATGGCCTCGGTTGACGCGTGGCGATTGATTGGGCGTGGGCATCTCCGCTTCCCCACGCCACCTCAGCAATCGCCTGACTTGACAAGTCCCTACGCCATGCAAGGAAAACCATCATTACCTGTGCTCGTGGGGGGCGCTGGTTGGCCTTCTCTTGCTATAAACGAGGAAGGGGGCGGAGCCCCCATCCTCCACTTCTTCCCATTCCGCATGCTTCTTCCTCCTCTGCTCTAATGGCGCCGTCGAAGAGGTTCTCCGCCGCGGATAAAGGAAAGGCCCCTCGCGAGGTGCCCGGCTCCCCGGCGCCCAAGCGGGGACGCGGCCATACCTGCAAAGACACCACGACTCCCGCTGTGGCGCCCCGCTCCCGGGGTGGCGCCGCTGCACGTGGTGGGGGTCGCTCCGGTCGCAGCATCCCCGTTGATGTGGTGTGATGTGACGTGGTTGCGCGGCCTCCCCGGCACGCTTCCACTCGGCAGAGGTGCTGTCGGAGTTCGTTGTCTGGTCGGAGGATCCGGCCGGCAACTGGCTTTAGCTTCCGCGCTTCTTCGTCGATGAGCTGCCCGCCTCTGGTCCAGGCGGGCTCTCGGTGCAGGCGGACGGCTGCAACAGCAGGGCCTCCTGGGTCGCGGTAGAAGTCTCCGCCGTGGGCAACATAGCTCTTGCCCGTGGTTGGGAGACATTCGCCCGCGCGCGTGGCCTGGGTAGGTGGTGCACCCTCCATTTCAAGTATGACGGTGATGCGACCCTCTACGTGAGGGTGTTTGGGGAAGATGGTCGCCGCGCTGGGTGCTGCCCCGAGACGAACAACGGCGAGGAGGTGCTCGATCTCAGCGATGGCCGCGACGAGGGCGACCCCGCCGGCCGCGCCTCGTCCAGCTATGGTGCCTCTTCTCTTGGCAAAAGCTCCAGCAGCGGCGGCTACAACCAGCCGCCACGCCGCCGCGCCTCCGTGAAGCGCGAGGAGGCATCCGACTGAGCTCGGGACGCCGCTGGAGGCCTGCCCCCGTGGGTCGTGGCAATGCCGCTTTTGTTTTGTTCCTCTTTCCTTTCCTGTATCAAAAATGAAACCATTATGGGCCCGGAGGGGCGTGTATAGAAATGTGATTCCTCAATCATTACGCTATGCTTGTTATTTCCGTGTTGTGTCCTTATTTTGTGCGAAGATAACTTAGCCTGGCGCGTTCGGGGCAGCTTCTTCTTCATGAGGCACTTGTTTCCTCGTTCCCGTCTTGGCTTAGTGGTTGCTCAGGAACTGCAAAGAATTAGTTAGGAGTCTCGCTAGGAGACTTATCGCTCACCCGAGCCTTGACCCAGTGCTTCATATCGCGGTACCCAAGGGACACGGATTAGGAGAGATGTGCCGGCTTGTGGGCTCGAACGAGGGTGCCTCGCGAGAAAGCAGACCGAAGGCAGAGAGAAGGACCAACACAGGAGGAAGAAACCCTCGCGAAGGCACCTGCCTAGCCCCCTCATGAGGTATGCGAGAGAGAGAACATAAGCGAACTAGATTCAGAAAAGGCTGCAAACGGCGACGGAACCAAATCAGCAAGGAACACCAGAAGAAAACTTCGATTAAGAGAAGGCGATCCAATTACGGAAAGAAAATGAAAAGCCACGTCTGGAACCTAGTCTAGTCTTCATGTCTTCTCACCAGCGCGGAGCTAAGTGCTGCCACTAAGCGTGGGAGGGAGCCCCCGAGGCCCGAGGGCGGCACTCCTGAGACTCTGGGGCATGTACAGCCCCACTCATTATTACGTGAGAGTGTCATGGGCGGGGATTCTTCACAGGCACAAGGGCCTTCTTCACAGGCACTACGCCTTTCTTCACAGGCATTGGGCCTTGCTTCACAGGCACTGGGCCTTTCCTCACAGGCATTGGGCCTTGCTTCACAGGCACTGGGCCTTTCTTCACACGCACTAGGCCTTGCTTCATGGGTAGAACTTCCTGAGGTGCTGGATGTTCCAGGCATTCTGGATGGGCACCCCGTCCTGTATCTCCAGGCGCACGGCGCCAGGCTTGGAGATATGGACGACCCTGAACGGGCCTTCCCACATGGGTGAGAGCTTGTGCAACCCTTCCCTGGAGAGGACCCGCCTCAGGACGAGGTCGCCTGCCTTGAGCGTCCTAGAGCGGATGTTGCGACAGTGGTATCGCCGTAGTGCCTACTGGTACCTTGCCGCCCTTAGTGCAGCTTCGTGGCGACGTTCCTACCCCAGTACGAGGTCCATCCCCCGCATGGCGTCCTGCTGTGTTTCATCAAACGCCAGGACCCGTGCGGAGCGATGCTTGACCTCATGAGGGAGGACCGCTTCGGCTCCATAGACGAGGAAGAACGGGGTCTCTCCCGTTGGCTTAGTGGCGGTGGTGCGAATGGACCACATCACGAACTGGAGCTCGTTGTGCCAGCCCCTGCCGCAGGCCTCGAGCTTCTTCTTGAAGGTCCTAGTCTTGAGGCCTCTCAGGACCTCCACGTTGGTGCGTTCAGCCTGGCCATTGCTCCTGGGGTGTGCCACCGAAGCATAGCAGATCTGCGTTCCAAGATTAGCACATTATGTTTTGAAGAGTTTACTGGTGAACTTTGAGCCGTTGTCGGTGGTGATGCGATTGGGGACCCCGAAATGGCTCATGAGGCCCTTGATGAACTTAACCGCGGAACCAGCTGGGATGGTGCGGACGGCTTCCACTTTCGTTCACTTGGTGAACTTGTCGATGGCGACATAGAGGTAGCGGTAGCCCCCTGGTGCTCGAGGGAATGGGCCCAAGATATCCAGCCCCAAGACCGCGAACGGCCATGTGAGCGGTATAGTCTGGAGGCCCTGAGCTATCTAATGGATCTGGTTGGCGTGGAACTGGCAAGCTTCGCATGACTTTACCAGCTCAGCTGCATCGTTGAGCGCCGTGGGCCAGTAGAATCCACTGCGGAACACCTTTCCTATGAGAGTCCATGACGACAAGTGGTGTCCGCAGTCCCCGCCGTGTATGTCGATCAGCAACTCCTTTCCCTGGTCCCTGGAAATGCAACGCAGCAAAACATCATTTGGCCGCTTCCTGTACAACTCACCGTCCTGGATGCAGTATGACATGGCTTGCCGGGCCACGCGCTCTGCGTCCTCTTCCTTCTCCGGTAACGCCCCTTGCATAAGATATTCCTTGAATTCCTTGGTCCAACATCCCTCTTGGGGCTCGAGCACCAAGAGCAAGCGAGCTCCTGAGGTTGGGCCACAGGCTAGGGCTCCCGTGGCAGGCGGTTGTGGGAGCTCCTCCCGGGGCCATGCCGTGCTTGAAAGTGGTGGCGTGACTGACGTCTTGAAGAGCCGCTCCTCGAAGACGCCAGGCTCTTGGGGCTGCCACTTGGATGCCCTCCTGGCGATGTCCTCGGCTTGCTTGTTGGTGCCACGGGGCACATGCTGCACCTCCAGACCTAGAAACTACTTTTCCATCTTACGTACCTCTGTGAGGTATGATTCCATGTGCTCGTCCTTTGGCTCATATACTTTGTTGGAGAAGTTGACTAGGAGTTCTGAGTCGCCCTAATGGTGAGGCGCTTTACCCCTAGAGCTGCCATGGCCTTCAAGCCAGCTATGAAGCCTTCGTAATCTGCGATGTTGTTGGAGACCTTCTCGCCCTGCTGAAAACAGAGCTGCACAGTGTAGTAGAGCTTGTCCTGCGTGGGCGAGATGAGTACTGCTCTAGCCCCCGCACCCTGGTGCGCGAAGGCACCATCAAAATACATGACCCATCCGTCGGGCGCCTCACTTCCTGGCAAGGTATACCGGTCCTCGCCCACTTCAAGTGCCGGGGCATCCGTCCATTCCGCCACAAAATCAGCGAGCGCAGCTCCCTTGATGACCCTGGTGGTGCTGAACTCCAACTGGAACGCCTGCAGCTTGATGTTCCACTCAGCGACCCTTCTAGCGGAGTTGGGGCTCATGAGCACCCTCTCCAATGGGTAGGCCGAGACGACCTTGATAGGGTGGCCCTGTAATTAGTGCCGCAACTTGCACGAGGCCACCAGGAGCGTGAGAAGGAGCTTTTGAGGCATGGGATATCGTGCCCTCGCGTCCCTCAACACCGTGCTGACGAAAGACACCGGGTGCTCGACAAGGACCGGCATGTTGGTGGGGCTCGCATCTTGTGCAAGCTAGGGTGCCTCCTGAGGTGGTGGGACCCCTGGCGCCTGATCACTTGTGGGAATCTCTACGGTGTCATTCTGCCGAGCTTGGTCTTCTATTGCTGTCGCTATGGCTCTTGTTGCGCCTTCCTGATCTTGCGTCATCTCGGCTGGCGACATAGCTTGGCGCGGCGCGCTCTTGGCCAGGTGCTCCTCCCGAACCGCCACTAGCACAACGCTGGCGGAGTATGGGGTGGCGGCAAGATAAAGTACTAGAGGCTCGAGAGGCCGTGGCGCCACCATCACTGGAGGGCTGGTCAGGTATCTCTGCAGGTCTTGGAAGGCTCGGTCGGCCTCCGGAGTCCACTTGAACGGGCCCTTCTTCTCCATTAGCTTGAAGAAGGGTAAGGCGTGCTCTCCCAGCTTGGAGATGAAGCGCCCCAATGCAGTCACCCGACCAGCCAGCTTCTGCATTTCTTTGAGTGTCTGCGGCGGGCTCATGTTCTCGATGGCCTTGATCTTCTCCGGGTTCGCCTCGGTTTCTCTGTGTGACACGAGGAAACCCAGCAGCTTGTCGGAAGGGACACTGAGGGAGTCCTGGATTAGGGGGTCTCCAGACAGCCGGACTATATCCTTTGGCCGGACTGTTGGACTATGAAGATACAATATTGAAGACTTCGTCCCGTGTCCGGATGGGACTCTCCTTGGCGTGGAAGGCAAGCTAGGCAATACGGATGTGTAGATCTCCTGCCTTGTAACCAACTCTGTGTAACCCTAGCCCCCTCCGTGTTTATATAAACTAGAGGGTTTAGTCCGTAGGACAACATACAATCATATCATAGGCTAGCTTCTAGGGTTTAGCCTCTATGATCTCGTGGTAGATCAACTCTTGTAATACTCATATCATCAAGAACAATCAAGCAAGACGTAGGGTATTACCTCCTTCAAGAGGGCCCGAACCTGGGTAAACATCGTGTCCCTTGCCTCCTGTTACCATCCGCCTTAGACGCACAGTTCGGGACCCCCTACCCGAGATCCGCCGGTTTTGACACCGACATTGGTGCTTTCATTGAGAGTTCCACTGTGTCGTCATCATAAGGGGGATGGCTCATCTCCTTGTCAAGGACAACATCACCTCTGGGGGAGCCCTGGCTGTAGGCCAAACTCTCCGACTAGGCGGCTTCGTAATGACCGCTCGCTCGGACGCTGCACCGACGATGAATTATTTGGTCATCGAAAATAGCCTCCACATCGGCTCGAAATTCGCTGAGCAGATGGATCCAATGGAGCTCTCGTCTTTAAACGAGCTCTTGGATCACATCGCCGCTCTGGGAGTCGCTACGGACTACGATCGGATCGGGCTCAAAGCCGACCAAAGGGAGATTAACTCTCCGCCGGTCACCCATCAGATAGCGGTGGTGGAGGAGCAATGCAGCGATTCTCCCTCTATCCTGAGGATGAACTATGTCTGGATTCCCGATCTCTCCGAGCCGGATACCCGCTCATGGGAGGACATCGCCCTAACCCTGAACCTAGAATCAGGTCCCATACCGAACCCGCCAGGCAACATCCTGGAGCCCGAACTTCCAAGATCAGAAACGCCCCTGCCCCGGGATCTCAGATTGGGTCAAGGTCTGGACTTAAATCCACCCACCCACCCAGATACCAACGATCTTTCCCACATTAGGCAAGCGCCCCAAGACACAGTACATCACTATTGGGCCAGATTCCTCCTTGTAATGAACAAGGTCAAGGACTGTCGCGAGGAAGACACAATTTCGTTCTTTTGCAACAATTGCACGGACAAGGGAATCCTCAATGCCATAAATCGTTGTGACATAGCACACTTCACTGACTTGGCGGCCATAGTATGGAAATACTGTGTGATGGAAAGCGCTTGGAAAACCCAAACACAATTTTGGGATAATCCGGCTTTGACAAAACCCCCTGTCCGAACTAAAAGAGTGCACTCTCATAAGTCGCCGGACTCAATTACAAAGAAGCAAAAGCCCACTACAGGGCGTGGAACCGTATTGGAGGGATGGCTTAATGGGCCCTGCAAAATTCATAGTACAACGGATACCATATCAACACACAACCTTAGAGCATGTTGGGTACTCCGGCAGGCGGCCAAGAGCAGTGAGGGTCTCCTCATCCAAAATACCTCAGAATACCTTCCCGTGGACAACAATACGGTATTAACGGTCTTTGAGACCTTCGCCTCAAATAATAGGTGTAAGCGAGCACTCCGCAGCCTTGCCGAAGTCTGCCGCGTGGAAGCAATAAATCCATGGAGTGACACGGCTATCACCTTCAATGCCAGTGACGAACCTAAATTCGGAACAGCCCGACCACCATCCACTTTGGTCCTCAGTCCAATTGTGGACGGCTTTCGACTCACTAAAGTGCTCATGGATAGCGACAGCGAATTAAACCTCATTTATGAGGAGACTCTTCAAAAAATGGAAATAGACAGCAACCGTATTGAGCAAAGCAGCACGACCTTCCGAGGAATCTTCCCCAGTCGGGAGGCACGTTGCGCTGGGAAAATCACACTAGATGTGGTATTCGGCACTCCAGAGAATTACAGGTCCGAAGAAATCACATTCCAAGTGGCCCCATTCAGTAGCGGATACCACGTCCTTCTAGGGCGGGATGCATTCACGATTTTTCAAGCCATACCCCATTACGGGTACATGAAGCTCAAAATGCCCGGACCCAATGGAATCATCACTCTAGCTAGTGATCCGGACATAGCACTCCGCGCCGAGAACAAAAT
Source organism: Triticum urartu (assembly GCF_003073215.2). Taxonomy (NCBI): domain Eukaryota; kingdom Viridiplantae; phylum Streptophyta; class Magnoliopsida; order Poales; family Poaceae; genus Triticum; species Triticum urartu. The sequence continues at coordinate 218,750,876 of NC_053026.1, forward strand.
AGCTGCACTGGCCCTTGAGGCATTATCCGAAGCCCTTGTGGCGGAGGAGTTCACCGCGCTGCGCTCCACAGTGGACAGGGATGACGTGATACTAGACAAAAGATCCAAGTCCACCTCCTTTAAACCAGCAGATGAAATAGTCAAATTCCAAGTCCATCCAACGAACCCCAAAAAAACGGCATCCATTAGGGCACAGTTAAACCCCGCCGTAGACGCCGCACTACGGGAGTTTCTGCACGAGAATTGAGACATATTCGCCTGGCATCCTTCAGACATGCCAGAATTCCACGCAGGCTGGCCGAGCATAGCCTTAACATTCTAAAAGGATTCAAGCCGGTCAACCAGACTCTTCGGTGCTTCTCCGAACCTAAGCGACAAGCCATGGGAGAGGATCTAGCCAAATTACTGGAGGACGGATTCATTAGAGAAATAAAGCATCTGGACTAGCTAGCAAACCTGGTGATGGTGCCAAAGAAGGACAAATCCTGGCGCCTATGCGTCGACTTCAAGGACCTTAATAAGGCTTGCCCAAAGGATCCCTTCCCCCTCCCTCGCATCGATCAAATTATCGACGCTACCGCAGGACATGACTCATTGTGCTTCCTCGACGCATACTCTAGTTACCACCAAATTAAGATGGCGGAGTCCGACCAAGCCGCAACGGCATTCATCACTCCATGCGGCCCCTTCTGTTTTAACAGAATGCCCTTTGGGCTCAAAAACGCTGGCGCAACGTATCTGCGCATGATTCAGACATGTCTGGAAAAGCAGATCGGCAAAATAGTGGAGGCATACATCGACGATGTGGTCGTTAAAACCAGACATGTCGACTCCTTAATAGACGACTTGAGGCTCACGTTCGACAATCTCCGAACATACGACATTAAGCTCAATCCATAAAAATGCATTTTCGGTGTACCCGCCAGAAAGTTCCTGGGCTTTATCGTCTCCAGCAGAGGAATTGAAGCAAATCCGGCCAAAATCCGGGCTCTGTCGCAGTTGGCTATCCCAACTGACCTCAAGGAAATCCAGAAGTTAACTGGATGTGTCGCGGCTTTAAGCCACTTTATCTCCCGATTAGGAGAAAAGACACTCCCCCTTTATCGCCTTCTTCGGCGCACCGAACACTTCGAGTGCACAGACGCAGCCACGGCCGGATTGGAAGAAATAAAAGCCATACTAGCCACCAACCCAATCTTGGCCGCACCAAATGTCGGCGAACCAATGCTATTATATATAGCGACAACTCAGCAAGTTGTAAGCGCAGTGCTAGTCGTCGAACGAGAGACGGACGGACATAAATTCCCACTTCAAAAGCCGGTATATTATGTATCCACCGTCCTCACTCCATGCAAATCACGGTACCCACATTATCAAAAGATAGCATACGTGGTATTTCATGACATCCCGGAAACTACGACACTACTTTCAAGAGTGTTCAATTACGGTGGCCTCCGAAGTAACACTCAACGACATAATAAACAACCGCGATGCCACGGGCCGGATCGCCAAATGGGTCATCGAGCCCCTCCCGTTCGACATAACATATAAACCACGGCGAGCTATTAAGTCAGAAGTACTGGCCGATTTCGTAGCCGAATGGACAGAAGCCGAACTCCCTAAAGAGTACGACGCATACTACAATTGGATCATGCACTTTGGCGACTCTAAAATGCTGGCTGGTCTAGGGGCTGGCATCGTCCTGACGTCCCCCACCGGAGATACAGTGCAATACATACTCCAAATACTATATACAAACTCCAATAACGCAGCCGAATACGAGGCCCTATTACACGGTCTCTGGATGGCAGTTTCCATGGGCATTCAATGCCTGGAGGTGCGTGGGGACTCGAACCTCACAATATCCCAAATAAATGGAGACTTAGATGCCAAGGATCCGAAAATGGCGGCATATCGCAACGCCGTCCTCAAAATGTCAGCTTGGTTCGAGGGGCTTGAATTCCACCATGTGGCTCGGGAAAACAACCAGGCGGCAGACATCCTCTCCCGTATCGGCACTAAACGCGACCCTGACCCACCTAACATCTTCCTGGAAAAACTGTTTAAGCCATCCGTGGCATGGGAAGGGGACACCAGCAACAATAGTCGAGACCCGGCCATAACACCAGACACCGAACACTCTGACACAATCGGAGGCTCTGCCATCGAAATAACACCTTCAGCCCACATAATAATGGCCGTCATTGCCCCATGGACAGAACCATTCCCGTCCTACCTAACCAGGCAGTAACTACCCGAGGACCAAAATGAGGCACGCTGCACAGTGCGGCGATCTAAAGCCTACAAGGTCAACGAGGGAGAGCTTTATAAGAAAAGCACTACCGGAGTCCTTCAAAGGTGCATCTCCGAAGAGGAAGGGCGGAAGCTTTTGGCAGAAATCCATGCCGGACTCGGCGGCCATCACACCATAGCCCGGGCCCTTGTAAGCAAGGCCTTCTGTACAGGATTCTATTGGCCGACGGCCCGGGAAGATGCGCAGCATATGGTCCAACATTGCGTCGGTTGCCAGCTTTTTGCAAACCAAAGCCATATGCCGCCTACCGCTCTCCAAACGATACCCATTACTTGGCCCTTTGCGGTCTGGGGGCTTGATATGGTCGCACCCCTTAAAGGGGGAACCCATAAGAAAAAAATACTTACTGGTCATGGTGGATAAATTCACCAAATGGATAGAAGCCAAACCTGTCAAAACGGCTGAATCCGGACCAGTGATAGACTCCATATCCGGGGTCGTACACCATTATGGCGTCCCCCACAACATCATCACTAATAACGGCACGAACTTTACAGCCGACGAGGTGAAACTTTGGTGCAGCAACAGGGGCATCAAGCTCGATTATGCTTCTGTCTATCACCCGCAAACTAATGGTCAAGTCGAGCAAGCGAATGGTCTTATCATGAGCGGCATTAAACCCAGATTAGTGCGGTCCTTAAAGGAATCAAACACGCACTGGGTAGAGCAGCTCGACTCCGTAATATGGGGGCTGCGGACCATGCCAAATCGCACTACCGGATACACACCATTTTTTATGGTGTATGGCACTGAGGCGGTTCTGCCTTGTGACATAATTCATGACTCACCTCGAGTGCGCATGTACGAAGAAAGAGAGGCCGAGCTCGATCGGCAGGACAGTTTGGACGCCTGGAGGAGGTGCGTGATGTGGCAAAAGCCCGTTCCGCATTCTCTCAGCAACAGACTCGAAGGTATCAAAGTAGAGAAGTGCGGGCCAAAACCTATAACGTTGGTGAACTAATTCTACGCCTGCCGGAGAAGAAAAAGAACAAGCTCAAGCCCAAATGGGAAGGTCCCTTCATTATTGACCAGGTTCTGACCGGTGGAGCGTACCGTCTACGGGACGCATCGGAAAATCGACTCGAGCCAAACCCATGGAACGCAGCCAGACTTCGAAGATTCTACGCCTAGCGCCAGACTCTATCTTCATCTCCTTACCTCCGTCAATTTTTTGCATATCTGCCTGTTCTCTCTTTCTCTCTTTTTTTTCTTCTCATCAAGGCCCTAAACTGCTAAACTTGTGTCTTGGTTACACAATCTTGACGCGCTAACCGCGCACATTATACCTGGGGGATTCTTACACAGAAGCTTAATCTAATTGTTTTTCCGGGCTTTATGCCCCACACATGTGTTATTCTTCCGCATGTACCTTTTTTCACCATTATATGCATCGATATGACTTAAGTTTTGGCCAAGCTGAGTTGCCTGGCTCTTGTATTTATGCCCTACGTTCCCGTTAATTAGGCTAGGGCATAAGGGGAGCACCTCTGCGATTGCTACTTCCAAGTCAGCCAGATGTGTACCTCAGACTGGGTGAAGCCGAAAGCTAGCGTTCTTAAGAGAATATTCGGTCGGTGAATAAAACATGACTTTTATTTAATATGACACATGCCCCCATATGTTTATAGCCTGCATCTCTTTTCGCAGTTCGGACATGCACATTAGGGCATGCGTACCCAGGGAAAGGAACTAAGGGAGTCCTGGATTAGGGGGTCTCCGGACAGCCGGACTATATCCTTTGGCCAGACTGTTGGACTATGAAGATACAAGATTGAAGACTTCGTCCCATGTCCGGATGGGACTCTACTTGGCGTGGAAGGCAAGCTAGGCAATACGGATATGTATATCTCCTCCTTTGTAACCGACCTTGTGTAACCCTAGCCCCCTCCGATGTCTATATAAACCGGAGGGTTTTAGTCCGTAGGACAACATACAATCATACCATAGGCTACCTTCTAGGGTTTAGCCTCTCTGATCTCGTGGTAGATCTACTCTGGTACTACTCACATCATCAATATCAATCAAGCAGGACGTAGGGTTTTACCTCCATAAAGAGGGCCCGAACCTGGGTAAACATCGTGTCCCCTGCCTCCTGTTACCATCCACCAGAGACGCATAGTTCGAGACCCCCTACCCGAGATCCGCCGGTTTTGACACCAACATTGGTGCTTTCATTGAGAGTTCCTTTGTGTCGTCACCATAAGGCTTGATGGCTCCTTCGATCATCGCTAGCGATGCGGTCCAGGGTGTGGCTTTCCTCCGCGGACAGATCTTCATATTCGGCGGCTTTGCACTGCGGGCCAATTCGCTTGGCCATTTGGAGCAGATTGAGAGTTACGCCCCTGGCCATCAGGTCAGATTTGGAAACTTGAATTACACGACCGATATCCGCAGAGACTTGATCTTCGATGGATTCGAGCCCATGCCGGACGCGCCGCGCAGTCGCGACAAGCATGACGTAACTCTACCGTCGGACAGTGTTCGGGAGAACGCATCTGCAGCTACTCCTGCCTTTAATCCGGAGCAAGTTGCACCATCCGAGAGCGGAGGGATGGACCCCGCCAAGGAGGCCGCACTCTCAATGGTGATAGAGCCGGATACTGACTTCACCCCTTACGAGAGCCATGTCGTCAAACCACTGGATTCATCTCCGGCCACAGACTCCGAGCCACTCATATCCGTGCCCGTCGAGTCCGACTGGGCGCCGATCATGGAGTTGACCTCCGCGGACATCTTTCAGCACTCACCCTTCGGGGATGTGCTAAATTCATTATGGTCTCTCCCCCTATCAGGAGAACCTTGGCGGAACTATGTCCGGCTAGAATGGGATGCGGACGACGAAGAAATTCACTGCCTACCCACCACCCACTTAGTAGCCACTGTCGACGACTTAACCGACATGCTCGACTTCGGCTCCGAAGACTTCGACGGTATGGACGACGAAGCCGGAGACGAACAGGATCCACCGCCCCCGGGGCACTAGACCGCCACCTCCTCATGTGACATATACATGGTGGACACCCCCAACGAAGCCAATGGCGATGAGAAAGCGGAGGATGACCCCTCCAAGAAGCAACCCAAGCGTCGACATCAGCGGTGCCGCTCTAAGTCCCGCCACAGCAAAAGAGACGACAACTGCACCACCCCGGTGGCAGAACGCGATCAAGATGCAAACTGCATACATAGTACGGATCCAACATCCAAACACGATGACATCAAAGATTTGCCTCATCAATACCCGTCTAGGGAAGAAAACAGTCCGGACAAAGATGCACCCATCATCCCGGAAACACACTTGGAGCAAGAGAACCTCCGCATAAGGCTTATTGCCACAACGAGAAGCCTGAAGAAATAGAAGCAAAGCATCAAGGTCGCACAAAATACACTCAACAGCAAGTGGAACAAAGTAACAAAGTATGGTGGAAGTTACCACCCAAATAGCTATCCAAGGCGCAAGATATTACCGGAATTCGACGATGAGGCCTTCGAGCCCATACAACCGAAAAGTGATGCGGCCAACAGGCCGGATCCACCACCCTGTGAACGTGATAGAGCTGCTAACAATGTCACGCATAAGTCAACACACGATCTACGTGAGAACTTGCATCAAAAATCCAGCGCGACCAGATCTATCTATGGATCTAGGAAGCGCGCTACGGTACACAACCGACACCGAATACTACAACTGTCCGAAAACCATGGCGCATCCCAATACAGGGGTGCCGCACACCCCTTATGTTTCACTGATGAGGTGCTGGTTCACGAATTCCCAGAGGGATTCAAACCGGTGAACATAGAGGCGTACGACAGAACCATAGACCCTGGAGTCTGGATAGAGGACTTCATCCTCCACATCCATATGGCTCGTGGAGACAATCTCCATGCCATCAAATACTTGCCCCTCAAGCTTAAAGGGCCAGCTAGGCACTGGCTGAAAAGCCTCCCCAAAAACTCAATTGGAAGTCGGGAGGAGCTCGAGGACTCTTTCCGGGCCAATTTTCAAGGGACTTATGTCCGACCTCCAGATGCAGACGATTTAAGTCATATAATCCAATAGTCCGGAGAGTCCGCCCGAAAGCTTTGGAACAGGTTTCTCACCAACAAGAACCAAATTGTCGACTGTCCGGACGCTGAAGCCTTAGCAGCCTTCAAGCACACCGTCCGAGACGAATGGCTCGCCAGACACCTCGGTCAAGAAAAACTGAGAACAATGGAAGCCCTAACAAGCCTCATGACCCGCTTTTGCGCGGGTGAGGACAGCTGGTTGGCCCGTAGCAGCATCAGCGACCCAAGAATATCCGAAGTCAGGGATGGCAATGGTAAACCACGACGCAACAAAAACAAGCGTTGAAGTAAAGAAGGTAGCCCAGATAACACGTCGGTAAACGCCGGATTGAGGGGCTCTAGACCAGGTCAGCGAAAAAAGCCTTTCAAAGGCAGTAGAGAAGGACAATCTGGCCTAAACAAAATTCTTGACAAACTCTGTCAGATTCACGGCACCCCAAACAAACCTGCAAAATCATACCCACAGACAATGTTGGGTCTTCAAGCAGGCCGGTAAGCTAAACGCCGAACACAAAGGGGAAGAGACACCAAGCGAAGACGAGGATGAACCTCGCCAGCAAAGCGCCAAAGGATAGAAAAGGTTCCCACCAGAGGTTAAAACAGTAAATGTGATCCATGTGACAAAGGGGAGAAGCAATCATGCACCCCGATGCATACACGCCATAAAGCCCGTCACCCCCAGGCTCAACCCCTGGTTGGCCTGCCCGATCACTTTTGATCGTAGGGATCACAATACAAATATCTGGTGCAAAGGACTAACGGCCTTGGTGTTAGACCCAATAATAAACGGGTACCATTTCACAAGGGTCCTAATGGACGACGGCAGTGATCTAAATCTGATATATTAGGACACAGTCCGCCAAATGGGGATAGACCCGACACAAATAAGCCACAGTAATACTACCTTCAAGGGAGTAATACCAGGCCAAGAGGCCCGCTGCACGGGCTCTCTACCAGTAGAGGTGGTATTCGGTTCTCCCGATAACTTCCGAAGTGAAACGTTAACTTTTCACATTGCTCCATTCCGAAGTGATTATCAAGCACGGCTCGGGAGAGCGGCTTTCGCTCGTTTTAACGCAATACCTCATTATGCTTTTCTCAAGCTCAAGATGCCCGGTCCGCGAGGCGTCATCACAGTTAGCGGAAATTCCAACCGTTCTTTACGTATAGAAGAGGACGCGGCGGCTCTAACAGCCGCACACTAGATGACATCACCAACCAGAAGAGATGGAAGGTCGTCAAGACCACGGACACAGTTAGACGAGTCCGGCGTTCCATCGTACATGCATGAGATTGGTTTTCGAACCCTCATAAAACGATACCAGGGGCTTCCCGCATGCAATTAGGGCCAGCCCGGCTCAACCAGGCCTCTCTGGAATTTTGATAATTTATTCTTCTTTTTGGCACGACAACTTTCACCTAAGTTCTTTCCTTTTATAGGTGACAATCGTGCTATACCCGTCCAGGACACGGCACAACAGAGACACAGGCGCAGACGTGCAGCAGGGACCTGCCCAAAGGTTTCTTTTTAGATTAAGGCCCTGCGTAAACCTTTTTTATTGTCTCTTGTTGCTCACATCCTCCGGATACTCAACACAACCGAGAAGGATGCTGGCGTTGTTGGCATGTGGCCACGCCAAGATTTTGCACGTACCTGGACACATGGGGTTTCTTATAAAGGGCATTATTTAGCCCAATATATGTTATAAAGACCAAACACCTTAGGGAGTGTTCGGCGTCGCAAGTTTGGGCCCATATACATTAGCTCTAAATCATGTCTTTGGTCAACTGTTGGGTTTGCTCGGTTCCCACGTTTTGGTACCTTACGTTCCGTTATATCGGCTAAGGTAGCAGAACTACTGCTGTTGTGCCCTGGTTCATCCGGATGAGCACCTCAGTAGAGAAAGCCGAAAACTGACTGTCATGATATAGCGAGAGACTGGTCAACCACTCGATGACTAATCGGAATCTTCAGGATTCCTCCGCATTAACGAAGGACCGTTTCCCGGTCATATACGTACGTGCCCCATATTCGGACGAGCGCAGACGTACCAGGGGCTATATAGTAGCCTCACTGTCAAACTCCTATGGCTAAGTGAAAGTGTTAAAGCAATATAGTCTGATTGCCTCATTCGCTACGCTATGACCTCCTTAACGGACGAAGACGTTGGATCAAGTGTGGATATGCATCTTTTGCGAACACCCCCGCATTATATGCATGGGGGCAGAAGCCGACGACTGCAAACTTTCAGGTTATATACATATATACATAAACGACCGCACAGGAGGCATCATAGTACTTTCGTGCAAAACTATAAATACATCCTTGATTAATTCAGAAAAAACATTGTTTGCACAATGGGACTACATGTCACTGGAAAATAATATCTTTCAAGCACTAAGCCTCTATCGAACGAGCGCCTTCAAGGCCTTCTTTGAAGTAGTGCTTGCCAGCCACTCAGCCTATGGCCGAACCCTGTGCCGCAACAATGGTGGCATCCATCTCCGCCCAGTATGTTTTGACACGGGCAAGGGCCATCCGTGCACCTTCTATGCACGCCGATCTCTTTACAGCATCGACGCGTGGCACATCATCAAGGAATTGTTGCACTAAGCTAAAGTAGCTATTTGGCCTTGACCCTCCCGGCCACAGATGATCCACAACGGACCTCATGGAAAGTTCAGACAACCTATGGAGCTCGGCCCAACCGGTCAATCGCTCATTCAGTAGAAGCGGATGAACTGGAGCGTGAAACTGTGACTAGAACAGCTTTTCCACTTCGGGAGCTTTCTGATCCTTGAAGTACTCGGCCGCATCAGCAGCACTTGCAGCCAAATCCATGTACGCGTTCGCAGAACTCCATAGCCGGTCTAGAGGAGCATACTTTAGATCTCCGAACTTAGTCTGCAACAAGAAGGGCTTCCCAGACACGATATCTGCAGCTTGATTCAGCTCCTCCTTGGAGCGGGCTTCCTTGGCAGCCACCAGGGCCTTCTCCAGGTCCGTCGCCTTCACTCGGTTTTCTTCATCGAGAAGCTGGTAACGGTCAGCAGCATCTTTTAACTCTGCAGCCATCTTGGCTATTTTCTCCCTTGCTCTCGCAATGTGCGGCCTGTTCGGCCCTTAACTCTTCGGCCGCCTTTAAAGCGGCCGCATTGCTACTCCTTGCTTGCTCCTTGGCTCGGGCAAGCTCCGCCCGAAGGGTGTCCACGGTGGCAGCTCCATCTGCAGTCACAACATATTAAAGATACTGGCATCATGCTGCTCTTATTATGTGACGATCACCAGTAAAATCACTCACCCTGCGCCTCATCAAGCCGCTTGTGGACAAGCACGATGTCGGCATCTGCCGCATCCAGTTGTCGCCTTAGTTCGGCAAACCCATCAGTTCGGCTAGCCACTGGAGCTTCAACCACCTGCACATAAAGGCAGTCTGGTTATTACCTGGGACTATGATCCTATGTTTGCCACCGTCCTCGACGACAACTAGAGTCTAAGGGGCTACTACCTGCATGGGCATACTTAACGTATGTGGTACTGTTAAAAGCATACATTATTTCACGTACCTCGAAGCCTTTCAGCAGACTCATAAACGCTTCATGCAACCCGCTTTCAGCGGATGAAATCCTCTCAATTACCGTACCCATTAGCGTACAATGCCCTTCCGAGACGGCAGCTTGCCTCAAAAGATCATTCAGCGCGTCCGACCGCACACTGTATGGACCCTTGTTGTCGCTCTCCTTAAGAGACGGATACTGGGGATTCCGGGCAGCCAAAGGGTTATCCTCTGGTCCTAGTGGATTCGGAGATACCCTTCGCGACGACACTACAAGGTCGCCCGCTTCTAGAGCTGGGGAGTCCAGGGGAGGCGTTTCGCTCTCCATCATCTCCGGAAGAAGATCCCCCGAAGATGAACTCTGTCGAGAAGGGCTGCGATCTGGACTACAATTTATAAGGATCGGTTATTGTCTTCGGAAGTAAGGTAGGATATCTTCACTATTTAAGTACTTTTTGATTACTTACAGCTCGGTAGAGGGCTGATCCCCACGCGGACATTGTGCGGCAAGAATACCCTCCGAGGCAGGACCCTCTGGCTGAGATTTCTTCTCCCGTTTGGAAACCTTGGTTTCCGGATCTTCAGAGGTAGTCCTCTTCCTTCCTCGGGGAGAGAGAATGTCAGATTCTTCCCCTGTGTTATCCTCCCTCGCGGAGGCGCTCATTCCCTCGGTTGGAATACGTAGCGAAGGAGGCCTGCTTTCGCCCTCTTTATTCCCCCCTTCATCCTCCTTTGAGGGCACTAAACAAGGTGCTGGCTCGAGCATCTTTTCTAGCACCGGATTGTCCAAGCCCTCAGGAAGGGGGGCCGAACACCAGATCATCTTTGCCTTTGTTATCTAGTCCTGGTCAAAGAATGATTCTTCAGAATGATGTCGTGATAAATAATAGGACAGTGTGTTCGGCCATGGGATTACTTACTTGGGCAGCGGGGCGGTTGCAGCTTAAGCCCACGTCCTCGGTGGTGTCCGGACACTCTATTTGGGGTCCGAAGAACGATTTTTACATCTCCTCTTGCGTCATGCCGAGGAAATTCTGAATAGTGCACGGTCCTTCCGGATTGAATTCCCACATACGGAGGGGTCGGCGTTTGCAAGGTTGGACTCAGCGAACCAGCATAACTTGCATTACCATAACCAGACCGAAGTCTCCCTTGAAGAGATCTCGGATATGGCTCTGCAGCACTGGCACGTCCTTGGCTGGACCCCAGCTCAGCCCCCTGCTGATCCATAACATCAGTTGTGGTGGGGGGGCCGAGCGAAAGGAGGGGGCAGCTACCCATTTGGCACTTCGGGGAGCTGTGATGTAAAACCACTCGCGCTGCCACAATCCGGATACCTCTGGAAAAGAACCCTTTGGCCATGTAGCGTACTGCCCCTCGACCGTCTTCAGCTTCACATCGATGGTCTTGAGCCACAGGCCGAAGTGAGGGGCAATGCGGAGGAATGCCTCGCATATGACAATGAATGATGAGATGTGAAGAAGGGAATCCGGTGCCAGATCATGAAATTCCAGCCCGTAATAGTACATAAGACCCCTAACAAAGGGATCCAGAGCGAGGTCTAGCCCTCGGAGGAAGTGGGAGACGAACACAATGCTTTCGTTAGGTTCAGGAGTAGGGACGATCTGCCCTCGGGCGGGTAGCCTATGTGAAATTTCAGCGGTCAGATATCTGGCCTCCCTCAACTTTTTCATGTCCTCCTCCGTGACGGAGGAAGGCATCCACCGGCCTTGAAGGCTGGATCTGGACATGATTGAAGGTTCGAGGCACCTGACCTGAGCTTTGGGTGTTATAACTCGAAGCGGGGGAAGGATTCGATTGAGCGCGAGGGGAAAAAGAAAAAGCATTGTTCCTTTATAAAGAGGGTGAATATCAGGCGTCCTCCTCGTGGCCGTTTGAGACTTACCTCAGATCTAGGAGTCATACCAACAGGCACATTTGTGTTACCACGTTTGTATTGATGAGAATCCTGTGATAAGGGGAACATGATCTCTGCTTTGACAAGACGTGTCAAGAAACGGCCTCGCGTTATGTGCGGGGCTGGTTAAAGAACAGTTCGAATAATGATCAGGTCGTGCCATGATGTCATGCTGTCAAAACATGTCAGCACATTAGATTTGTGGAAATATTATTCTCTCTATGGTGGTATGTGGAACTTATTTTGCAGGGTCGGACACTATCCTGGTATTCAAACTCTTCCGTGTTGTATTCAGAGGAGGAACCCGCCTTGCAATGCCAAAGACAACACTGCACGCCGGACTCATCGTCATTGAAACCTGGTTCAGGGGCTACTGAGGGAGTCCTGGATTAGGGGGTCTCCAGACAGCCGGACTATATCCTTTGCCGGACTGTTGGACTATGAAGATACAAGATTGAAGACTTCGTCCCGTGTCCGGATGGGACTCTACTTGGCGTGGAAGGCAAGCTAGGCAATACGGATATGTATATCTCCTCCTTTGTAACCGACCTTGTGTAACCCTATCCCCCTCCGGTGTCTATATAAACCACAGGGTTTTAGTCCGTAGGAGAACATACAATCATACCATAGGCTAGCTTCTAGGGTTTAGCCTCTCTGATCTCGTGGTAGATCTACTCTTGTACTACTCACATCATCAATATCAATCAAGCAGGACGTAGGGTTTTACCTCCATCAAGAGGGCCCGAACCTGGGTAAACATCGTTTCCCCTGCCTCCTGTTACCATCCGCCTTAGACGCACAGTTCGGGACCCCCTACCCGAGATCCACCGGTTTTGACACCGACAGGAACCCTTAACGGAACTATTCTCCCTGGAAGATGTTTCTTACTACCCATGTAATATAACATAGCTAGTTGGGTACTTATTTGTTCAAGAACTTATGACCCCCACGCCTGGTCTCCATGCATACCCCGGTTTCTACATAACCGAGCGGGTATTCGGATACACTCCGGACTATCAGGTCCAGAGGTCGAAGCGAAAAGGACCGCCATGACAAATGATTTACAATCCGGCTAGGGACATTACATATGTCACTTTAAGTACACAGTCACTAAGACTGATTAAATTCTTCTTCTATACCATCCAACAGGCTATCTACCCTACAATCCTATTGGGAATACTTTGCGGCTAATTCTACTTGATCATACACTAAACTGATGGGGATCTCTTTCCCATCGGGCCCCATAGGTCTGACCTCGGCCATGTGGTTTGGGTCCGCTTTGGTATAGCGTGTCTTCACCATAGCCAAGGCTTCCCTTGCACCTTATCGGCAGGCAGATATCTTCCATAATCGGAAGCGCCGCCGCGCTCCCTTGAGCTTATCCATAAGCACCCCTATGCCTCCTGGCAGGGACGCGGATGGCCACAAGGCTTGGGCAATACCCTGCATCACCTGTCGAACTTGCTCGTGCAGTTGTGAGAGCTCTAGTAGTTGATCACCCGAAGACCCGGGCATCTCCTCTGCGGGATGACCTGTCAGCATACCTGCAGACATGACTCTGTTAGCCGGCTTCTTTGCCGAACTCCTTTAAAAGTTTGTTCAAGCACTTCCTAAAAATGCCGCGCCAAAGCCGCTTATTCTCCTTCATGGAGTCCGCAAGCTGGGCTCGGACATCTTTCAGTTCCACGCCCAGCCGGATATTGACGTCTTGGAGATTAATTTTCTCATGCCTGAGTCGCGTAAGCACGCGCTCGCCAGCATTTAGCTGTCGATTAGCACGTGCCGCATTCACCGCCACGGCCTCCGGATTCACTCCGGGGTCATCTGCAACATCTATTGTTAGATTTAAATGCACGTCGTATACATCCTGGTACTTGTATTCTTTGCAATGGAAACAAGTATTACCATAGGGGCCCTTCTCGGACTCCTTCAAAGTGGTAACAGCGGCCCCTAGCTGTGCCTTGCACTCTTCTAGCTCTTGAGACAGTCGGGAATTCTTCTCTGTAAGAACCTGCACAAATAATGATCCTTAAATCAGTTGTGTCAAGTGTTTCAAGTCTCAGGGGCTACTGATATACATAGTCGTTAGATTTTCCTACCCATAAATCCTTTACATACTGGTCCCTGGCTCTGGCAAGACCATTTTGAGCAGCACGGATGTACGCATCTCCTGAGTTGAAGGCATTGAACGCCTCTTGGGAGAAACAAGCGGCACGGAGTATGGCCCTGCGACGCCTGTGATTCATGGCGCTCTCCACTTGGGAATTCGTAGCGGATAATCTGTCCGCATCCTCTGTAGGAGGAACATCCGGCGTCTGCCCCACGTTAGCTTCCGTCTCCATGTCCGGCCCTGGAGCCCGACTGGTCGAGGCGTGATCGGCAGCCTCTCCGCATATAGTCCGGCGAGCGTTTTTTCTACTAAGAAACATGGATGTCATTATATTTTGAGAAAGGCGGCAACCATGAAGCGAGGTTTTGTGTCATACCTCTGCGCCGACGTCTCCGTCCTGACCGCCTTCCTTTTTGGCCTACCCAGCCTCGGTGCCCTTTGTTGGCGAGTTGCTGCGGGTTCGGCATGGCGTCCCGAAGGCCTTCCCTGTAAAACACCGTGTGTGTACGGTAGGTGAAGTGCATAAAAGGGGATCCTTTTTGGGAGTTGGGACTTTGGTTTTTTCTTACGTGCGATGCAGGGAGTAGTCCAAGATAGTCAGCCGTTATGGCCACCATGGCGTCATCGCAGCTCAATTGATAGAATTGCCTGTCTATCAGCTCCACGAATATGTCCGGATCCTCTTCGAGTCCGTGATCGAGGGCCCGACCAGGGTCCTCTGGTTGTGTAGGTGGGCTGTTGACCTCCCTTACAGCTTTTCGCAGTTCCTGCCGTGAAATGGCAAGGTGAGTATCTACGACGAAGAATGCAGGAAGGTTGGGAGTAAAGAGTGACAACTCACCTAGCTTGGAGGGTTGTACATGGAGAATCCATCCGTAGCTTAATACGGATGGACTCCTCTTCCTCTCCCTTGAACAACTCGGACAGAATTTTTGCTAAAGCAGTAGCGGAGTCCGGTCCCTTACGCCCGCAGCGGGTGGCATCATCTTCCCCGTTAAAACACCACAATGGGTGCCCTGGATATATTAAAGCGGCTGCACCCCCCGCATTATACATATTGACATAACCTCGATTATTGTCAATCCTGATTGAGCCAGCACTTTAATCCGGTCCATCAGGTAAAGGACTTCTCCGCTGTCTTCCTCCTGGGGGCTCCGTGGGCGCCAACTTTGGCGTTTCTTCAGACGAGCATTGTTGAACTCGGGAAGACCCCTCTGAACATGGTCCGGGAGGGGGACGTCCTCCATGTAAAACAACTCCGAAGGCCAGTCTTCGGACGTCTTCTTCGGGGTACCGGACAGGTATCCGGTCTCGGCAATGCACCATATTTCGTCTCCGCCCACTTGATAAAGTGACCCCTCCTGTGTGCGGGGCACAAGGCAAAATAGCCTCTTCCACAGCTCAAAATGAGCCCGCAGCCTAGAAACAGCTCACAAAAGGGCAACATAACCGGCAATGTGCAGTATGGAAGCAGGGGTGAAATTATGCAACTGGAGGCCGTAAAACTCCAAGAGCCCGTGGAGGACCAGATGAATTGGAAATCCGAGGCCCCTTAGTAAGTAAGGGACAAGGCATACCCGCTCCCCCTTGGAGGGATTGGGGAAGCTCTCCGCTTGCTCCCTGCCATTATAGGTGGCGAGCCCGGCTCGGACAGGGACCATATACGCTGGAGGAAGAAATTCCTGGGTCTGCAACTCTACTAATCGGCTGTGCGGGATAGAACACTTCTCCCAATCACCGGGCTTAGGGCTACGGGAGCGGGAGGATGAGCTGGGATGGCTGGCCATGATGGAATGGATTTTTCCGAGCGCGCTCCGATGGACTCTCGCCGTGGGAGGATGGTGTGGATTGGATCTAAGAATCCCCATCCCTTTAATAGATGATTTATTTACCTGGCTGGGGGGCGAATGTAAAAATGACCTGGCTCCTCGCATTTGCTCGCCACGTGGAAGATAGCCCTTATTGGGCGCAGAAGCCAAGAAGTGCAACATTTATGGGGAGCCGTACACTACTTAGCAGATATTTAGAATTTGGAGAAGAACCCGCCTTGCAATGCCGAAAACTATACTGCGCGCCGGACTCATCGTCATGGAAGCCTGGTTCAAGTGCTACTAAGGGAGTCCTGGATTAGGGGGTCTCCGGACAGCCGGACTATATCCTTTGGCCGGACTGTTGGACTATGAAGATACAAGATTGAAGACTCCGTCCCGTGTCTGGATGGGACTCTCCTTGGCGTGGAAGGCAAGCTAGGCAATACGGATGTGTAGATCTCCTCCCTTGTAACCGACTCTAGGTAACCCTAGCCCCCTCTGATGTCTATATAAACCGGAGGGTTTAGTCCATAGGACAACATACAATCCTACCATAGGCTAGCTTCTAGGGTTTAGCCTCTACGATCTCGTGGTAGATCAACTCTTGTAATACTCATATCATCAAGAACAATCAAGCAGGACTTAGGGTATTACCTCGTTCAAGAGGGCCCGAACCTGGGTAAACATCGTGTCCCTTGCCTCCTGTTACCATCCGCCTTAGACGCATTGTTCGGGACCCCCTACCCGAGATCTGCCGGTTTTGACACCGACAGACAACAAACACACACTTTTCTGGGTTGAGCCGCAATTTCACCTAGCGCAGGATCTCAAAGGTCTCCTCCAGGTCTTGGATCAAGGTTCTCACCTCCTGAGACTTCACCACAATATCGTCGACGTAGGCCTCCGTGTTTCTCCCGAGCTGCCTCCCTAAAGCGATGTGCATCAACCGCTGAAAGGTCGCACCCGCGTTGCGCAGTCCAAAGGGCATACAGGTGTAGCAGTACACCCCACACGGGGCCAGGAAGGTTGTCTTCTCTACATCTTCCACCGCCATCTTGATTTGGTGATACCCTGAGAACGCATCCAGGAAGCATAGTAGGTCGCACTCGATGGTGGAGTCGACAATCTGGTCGATGCGCGGGAGAGGGAACGGATCTTGAGGGCACGCCTTGTTGAGGTTGGTGAAGTCGACGCACATTCGCTCCTTCCCGCCTTTCTTTGGCACCACGACTGGGTTCGTCAGCCATTTGGGGTACCTAACCTCACGAATGGCACCTGCCGCCTTCAACTTGCGGGTCTCTTGGACGATGAAGGCCTGCTTCTCCGTGGACTGCCGCCTCGCTCACTGCTTCACAGGCCGGACATTGGGGCACACCCTTAAGCGGTGTTGAATCACCTCTCTCGGGACCCCCACCAGCTGATTGGGCTCCCATGCGAATATGTCCTTGTTCGCGCGCAAGAACTTCACCAATGCTTCCTCTTGGCTGGGGTTGAGGCCGGCACCTATGGTGAAGGTGGCTCCTGAGGAGCCGTCCTCGTCGACCGACACCTCCTTGATTTCTGCCTTATCTTGGGTGAACAGCTGCTTCTTCTTGGTTGGCGCGGCCTCCTTGAACTCGTGGGCACCGGCGCCGACGGGCTGCGCCGCTGCAGCGGTCTTGAAGGCAAGTTCGAGTGTCGTCACCGCCTCCTTGGTGTTTCCCTTGACAGTGAGGACACCTTTGCTTCCAGGCATCTTCATGAGATTGTAGGCCGGATGAGTCACTGCCATGAACTGGGCCAGAGCTAGATACCCGAGGATGGCCTTGTACGGGAGGCCAATGCGGGCGATGTCGAAGTCGACCAGCTCAGTGCGGTAGTTGTCGCGCGTGCCGAAGGTGACGGGAAGGCGGATCTACCCCAGGGAGCGGGCAGCGATGGCACCAACTCCTGAGAAAGGCTTGCTGAGGCTGAGTCGCTCGAGTGGCACGTGAAGAAGGCTGAAGGCCTCCATGGAGAGCAAGTTGAGGCCGGCGCTGCCGTCGGCGAGGGTCTTGGTGACGGCCACGTTGCAGATGGTGCGCGTACAGAGCATCGGAAGCATCCCCAAGCCGGTGGTGGTGATGGGGTGGTCTTTTCAGCTGAAGATGAGGTCAGTCTCAGGCGCGGCCCAGCCCAGCAGAGCCCCCGAGCACTTGGAAGCAGCACCAATCTGGCGGAGGAACGGCTTGATGTGGCGCTCTGAGGGTGGCGCCTATGAGCCACCTAGCAGGGGCGCGACCGCGTGGTGCGCCGGTGCCGCATAGCACGCAGTGAAGAGGTCGCAAAACTCCTCCCAAGACGCCACCGTGGATCTGGGAAGGTTGAGTAGCCAGGCGCACGGCTCACCAGCGAGGGCCATGGGAAGCCAGTTGGCCATGACCTTGTCATCACCCCGGCCTCAAGGACGGCCTCCTCGTATGCTAACAGGAAAGCTGACGGGTCCGCTGCACCATCGTAGCACGGCGGCGTCTCTGGCTTGAACTTGGGCGCCGCTGCACCCACCGCAGGGTGGGGGCCAGGGCTCGGAGCCCCTTGGCCCCGTCATCGATGCTAGTCGTTGGAGTTGGCAGCAGGGCACCTGCCATGTGGGCGAAGCGCGGTGGCGATAGAGCGCAGATCGACGGAAGAGAAGCTATGGCGCACCACTACCTGGTTCGCCAAATGTTGGATCATGGGTTCCGGCAAAACCCTCGAGGTTCGAACACTGGGGTGCGCGCAAAGGTTTTCTCCCTATCGATCCATGCCCTAGTTCTCTAAGATCTCGCGGGCGAACTCGGCGAACTCACAACACAGAAAGACACAATATTTATACTGGTTCGGGCCACATTTGTGGTGTAATACCCTACTCTAGTGTGGTGGATTGCCTCTTGGGCTGATGATGAACAGTACAAGGGGAAGAACAGCCTCCTGAGGTTGAGGTGTTCTTGTGCTTGGTGAACTTGTGTGGGTGAGATGATCTTGGATCCGTCCTCCCTCTTTGGTGGCTAGTTCTACTTATATAGGCCCTGGTCCTCTCCCCAAATATTGAGCGGGAAGGGAGCCAACAATGGCCAATTTGAAAGGGGACAACTAGTACAACTTATCCTGACAAAAGCGGTCTTCGCCTGCAAAAGGGTCTGGTGATGACGCCGTCTTGGGCTCCATGGTGACCTCTGTCTTGCCGTCCTACTGGTCTTGGTCTCGTTGCAGCAATATGGAAACCTTTGCTTGATGCCTCTGTACTCCGCGCCTGCGCTTGCCCCCTTGGCACCAAAGAGGAAACAAGGACGTTGCGCGCGCCGGCGCCCGCCTGGTCTCGATCGTCATGGCTCACGTCACGAGAACCTTGCGTGGTTTGCCCTGCCTTGATCTCTCTGCCCCTCTCCTGAGGAGGTCTTGCGTCTTCCGCCTCACGAGGCTTGGCCCCTCGCAAGGGTCTTGAATGCCTTGTCGATGACGATGGGCCGTACGGGCCTGCTAGCTCAGCCACTCCGTGGGCCGCAAGCAGGCAAGTCTGGGGACCCCCATTCCCAGAACGCGGACATCATCCGTCAGGCAATGCTATCCCACAGGCTGGTGATTATAGTATTATACCACTTTTAGTATTACCTATGTTGTTCTTTAATACTTTTGTGTGCCATCTAGTTAATCTCCAGTACAAACGATACATATTCTGTAGCTTTCATCTGTGTTCTCCCTTTAGTTTTTGAGACCTGTTGCTGCTAGTTAACCCCAGTCCTACTATTTATATCGTCTCCTACAGGCACTCATTACATAAATCTAACTACTAGTTGTCTTCCATGCATGTTAGATATAATTGCACACACTGATATGTCCACAAGAACCTCACAGAGCAATCTAACGGCCAACAAACTTGATGTCAATGATACCCAATATGATGGAACATGTAAAGGCAGTTCTTCAGAAGACTTGCAGAAAGATGATGAATCCTATTCACCCCACAAGGTCCTTGCTCTAACTTGGCCCGTGATATAGGTACATCATGCATATAATGTCCTAGAGTGCATCTACTATGTTGCCATGCCATGTGCTTAGCCTGCTGATCATGCATGTAAATATGTCATGCCTTCCTGTTTTTCAGTACCTATTCCATTCATGATAACATGTTTGCAAATTCAAGTACTGTCATTCTACTCTATCGTAATGCCATCTGCTTAGTTTGAACACCATGCTTCTGAATATCTTATGCATTGTTATTCATCAGTATGTACTTCATCTGTCTACGATACCATGTGTTTTTACATTGAAGTGTTGTTCTAGTGGTCTGTTGCAATGCCATCTTAGTTTCACAATCATACACGCATATGTTGCCTTAGTGTTTTTCTGTATGTATTCCGCTACCATACAGTTTTACATTCAACTAGTGGTTTTTTACTCCGTCGTACTGTCGTATCCTAGCTCTTACATCATACTCCCTCTGTCCGGATTACATGTCGCAGAAATGGATAAAAATGGATGTATCTAGAACTGAAATACACCTAGACCCATCCATTTTATTTCCGGATGGAGAGAATACATGTCAATATGTCATGCCTTTCTATTCTTCAGTACCTATTCCATCTCTCTGCTATAGCATGTTTTATAATTGAAGCACCATTCTTCTATATAAGGCATGCAAGGGGAAGACTGCTATGTTTCAATCTAAAGGGTTACAAACAAGGTCTTTGCAAAAGATCCAAACGCCAGGATATAGTAAACCAACTCTAGTTTTCATAAATACTACTCCAGCACAGAGAAACCCAACTCCTACTGATAATAAGCAGATTCCAGTGGCCAATGAACTAGTCCGCTCTAGTCCAGGAAAAATATGTCAACTCCATTCTAAGAAGCATGTGCGTATCCTCGCATCATGAAATTTTTAGCATTATGATCATATTTTCTACATGTTTCTTACCCATCTCCCTTTTAGAAAATAAGCTTAAAGGATAGAAGACTTTCTACACTGGGATCATATTCGAGGAAAGTATGTTGCGGGAATTCTCTATGCTCCAATGCTGATGTAAGTACCTGTTGTATATCACTATATTTTTACATCAGCATGTATTTTGTTAATCGGCGTGAATCCAACCTTTATCTGATCTAAATTTAGTTGTAGAAAAAATTATAATTAAAGGCGACAATGTTGACTTTTGTAAGGAAAACTTCCTGGTAGTTTTGCATACTGAGCTGCATGAGCGTACTATCTCATATCATGCACATTACTGAATTGTAGTGCTGCTCTGGTTGCCCATTCACTCATTCTGTCAAGGTTGCTTTCGTATTACCTTACTTGGCTGATGATAGTTGTGCCATATTGTGTTAATTTGGTGTAGGCTGGTGTGGTCTGGTTGCCCAAACGTTCCTTGTGTCAGTGTTGCTTTCCTATTATCTGACCTGGCCAATAATAGCAATGCTAGTGTGTTAATTTGGTGCAGGCTGCGGAAGATAAGAAGACAAACTCTAAAAACATCAAGGCAACCCCATTGTTTCTTTCCAATAAGTCTAGTCCAGGTAATATGGCAATAACTCATGATTAATCTATTCGGTTCCCCTCCTAATTTATGTTATGATGCAGTGGTCGAGACACTCTCCACTATCAATAATACAAGCCTACCAAATTGCCATCTGAATCTGTTTAGTTTCCCCTGTCTAGAATGCAACGGAAACAAATGTATGTTTGTGAACCAATTGCTGGCTAAAGCAATGTTGGAAATCTTGGAGGAATTAGAGGCGCACATTCTTGCGCAACAACAACTGATCAATGTTTTCAGAGACAGTGTAGCAAAGAAGGAAGAACTTGCTCATATGCTTATGGGTGTCATCCGCACTGAGGTTGCAGATTGTGACGTTGTAGATCATTAGGTTTTGTTCATTTATTTGCATTGGCATCAATCTGATTGCCCAGTGGATGTACTTTCCTGTAATATATGCTGGATGTGCAACATTTTCCCTGTAGGTCGTATCTTTTCTTAGTGCGCCTCGCATTCCAGCTAATTTGTCGCTAGGAAGCTAAAAAAGCAGTGAAATTATTAGTTAGCATGAATAGTCATGGGCCCTATATGAAGGAAGCAGCCCACTACCCTTAATGGGCTCGCAGGGGCGAAAATTCTCATAGGCCTTTGATTGATCGGTTTTGGTCCTGTGCATAATTGCTCGTTGTAATGGGCTCAAATTTTCTAATTGGGCCTACTGACATGTTTGAACTTTAGTGGGCCCATTAAGTTAATGGGCCATTACTAGGCCGAAAGGTAATGCTCGACCCTGTTATCTCCCGGGTCGTTAACAGCCGACATCGAAGCAGGCAACAGGTGGGCCCATTTGATTTCACGGGCCGTTAACAGGCTGATACTAAGGTTGGGATACATATGGCCCAACTACAATGTGGGCATTTAGCAGGCCAAAAGAGAGAGTGGTCTCGTACTAGACCATGAAGAGCATGGGCCACTAAGAGGCCGAAAGTCAGGTCGTACTGTATATAGCCCAACTATGTTGTGGGCCTTTAGCAGGCCAAAGATAAACCGGGGACCATGAAGAGCATGGGCCGTTAAAAGGCTAAAACTCATGTCCGACTGCAAATGGCCCAACTCATTTATGGGCCGCTAATAGGCTGAAAGACACACTGAGCCGAAAATTGGCCCAACACTTAAATGGGTCGCTAAAAGGCCGAAATACCTACATCCTGACAATTGGCCCATCCCTTGAATGGGTCATTAATAGGCAGAAATCACATCGGGCTGATATTGAGCAAAGATATATAGCAGGTTGTTAACGGGCTCGAACTGATGATGGGCTGCAATGGTGTCAAATCATTAATGGGCCGTTGACGGGCCGAATTGGCACATCTCGTATGGGTCGTGGGCTTAAATGGACCTGACACGAGTAGGCCTTATATGGGCTTGCTTGCTAATTTTTACTGGGCCGGCCTTTTTCACCGAAATGGGCCATTGTTGGGCCTTGCCACGTGCCGACATATCATAGGCGCCTCCCGTACTATGAGTGGATGGCATCTGTCCAAACGTTGAGCCGACACGTGGATCCATCGACGAGTGAGAATTTTACACATGGAAAATCCCCATTGGTCGGGGCTGTTAACGGGTTATCGAATCCAAATCGGAACCCGATAGCTTAACGGTGACCCATTACGGTGGATGCCACATGTCGGTTACCCTTGACGAAAGCAATTCTATGACGCGCGATTTATCATCATGGAAGTGGACACTTCTGTGATGATAATTTTGGTAATGTCATGGAACACTTCTACGATAGCACATGTATGACTATCTTAATTCTGTCATAAAATCGTCATGGATGTACATGCATGACAGAAAATGTGACCTACTGTGACAAACACGTATCAGCACAGAAGTGTATTTTTTTGTAGTGAAAGGCATAAGGATTGTGATATAATGTGTAACAATAGCCTGCTACCTCTTGAGCTTGCGTTGGTTTTTCCCTTGAAGAGGAAAGGGTGATGCAGCAAAGTAGAGTAAGTATTTCCCTCAGTTTTGAGAACCAAGGTATCAATCCATGAGGAGATAACGCGCAAGCCACCGAATACCTGCACAAACAATCACCAACCTTGCACCCAACACGATAAAGGGGTTGTCAATCCCTTCACGGTTATTTGCAATGTGAGATCTGATAGAGATGGATAAACGGCAAAGTAATATTTTTGGTTTATGGAATGGAATGTAAAAGATTGCTAAGAAAGTAAATAGGAAACTAGAATTGTAGATCAGAAACTTATATGATGGAAAATAGACCTAGGGGCCATAGGTTTCACTAGAGGCTTCTCTCAAGAAAGCAATTATTATGGTGGGTGAACAAATTACTACCGAGCAATTGATAGAAAAGCGCAAAGTTATGACGATATCTAAGGCAATGATCATGAACATAGGCATCACGTCTGTGTCAACTAGACCAAAACGATTCTGCATCTACTACTACTACTACTCCACACATCGACCGCTATCCAGCATGCATCTAGAGTATTAAGTTCATAAAGAACGGAGTAACGCCTTAAGAAAGATGACATGATGTAGAGGAATTAACTCAAGCAATATGATGAAAACCCCACCTTTTTAGCCTCGATGCAACAATTCAATACATGTCGGTTCCCCTTCTATCACTAGGATCGAGCACCGCAAGATTGAACCCAAAGCTAAGCACTTCTCCCATTGCAAGAAAAACCAATCTAGTTGGCCAAACCAAATTGATAGTTCGAATAGACTTGCAAATATATCAAATCATGCATATAAGAATTCAGACAAGGTTCAAATAATATTCATAGATAAGTTGATCATAAATCCACAATTCATCGGATCTCGACAAGCACGCCACAAAAGAGTATTACATCGAATAGATCTCTAAGAACATCGAGGAGAACTTTGTATTGAGAATCAAAGAGAGAGAAGAAGAAGCCATCTAGCTACTAGCTATGGACCCGTAGGTCTGTGGTAAACTACTCACGCTTCATTAGAGAGGCAATGGTGTTGATGTAGACGTCCTCCGTGATCGAATCCCTCTACGGCAGGATGCCGGAAAAGGCCCCTAGATGGGATCTCACGGGTAGAAAAGGTTGCGGCGGTGGAAAAGTGGTTTCATGGCTCCCCTGGAAGTTTTTGGGGTATTTGAGAATATATAGGAGGAAGATCTAGGTCAAGGGGTCACCGAGGGGCCCACAAGGTTGGGGGGCGCCCTACCCCCCTAGGCACGCCCTCCACCCTTGTGGCCACCTCGTGGCTCTTCTAACTTGCACTCCAAGTCTCCTGGGTGTCTTCTGGTCCAAGAAAAATCATCGTGAAAGTTTTATTCCGTTTTGACTCCGTTTGGTATTCCTTTTCTGCGAAAGTCTAAAAGAAGGAAAAAACAGAAACTGGCACTGGGCTCTAGGTTAATAGGTTAGTCCCAGAATCATATAAAATAGCATATTAATGCATATAAAACATCGAAAACAGATAATAAAATAGCATGGAACAATCAAAAAATTTAGATATGTTGGAGATGTATCACAACCCATAATGCAATAAAATTGATATAAAAGCATGATGCAAAATGGATGTATGAACTCCCCCAAGCTTAGACCTCGCTTGTCCTCAAGCGAAAGCCGATATCAAAAAATATGTCCACATGTTTGGAGATAGAGGTGTCGATAAAATAAAATACGGACATGAGGGCATCATGATCATCTTTAGAACATCAACATATATTGTCATATAATTTCTTATGCTAAAGTAACAATTCATTCACAAGGTAAAGTATGAATCAGAAACTAAATTGAAAACTAACAAACTATGATCTCAGTCATTGAGGAAATTTCAATTTATCGTAACATCGGAAAGAGTCAATATAAGAGCTTTTCAGCAAGTCCACATACTCAACTATCATTTAATATTTCACAATTGCTAACACTCACGTGATACTTATGTGTTCAAAGTTCTAGTCGGACACAGAGAAAAATAGGGGCTTATAGTTTCGGCTCCCAACCTTTTACCTCAAGGGTAATGTCAACAATAATACTTTATGATAACCTACATCCGAGTGGATATATATATAGTGCTTGCCAAAGGAAAAAGTGTAAAAATTAAAGGTGAAGATCACCATGACTCTTGTATAAGGGTGGAAGATAAAAGTACAAGATAGGCCCTTCGCAGAGGAAAGCAGAGGTTGTCATGTGCTTTTATGGTTGGATGCACAAAATCTTAATGCAAAAGAACATCACTTTATATTGTCGCTTGTGATAAAGACCTTTATTATGCAGTCCGTCTCTTTTATTTCTTCCATATCATAAGTTCGTATAAATCTTATTTTCTTCGCACTAATAGATCACACATATTTAAAGAGCGGTTTTTATTGCTTGCACCGATGACAACTTACTTGAAGGATCTTACTCAATCCATAGGTAGGTATGGTGGAATCTCACGACAAAACTAGTTTAAGGGATGTTTGGAAGCACAAGTAGTATCTCTACTTGGTGCAAATAATTTGGCTAGCATGAGAGGGAAAAGCAAGCTCAACATGTTGGAGGATCCATGACAATATAACTTCTATTCAGATATAAGAAAACATAACCCATTATGTTGTCTTCCTTGTCCAACATCAACTTTTTCGCATGTCATATTTTAATGAGTGCTCACAATTAAAAAAGATGTCCAAGATAGTATATTTATATGTGAAGCCTCTCTTTCTTTATTACTTCCTATTAATTGCAACAATGAACAAAACTATGTTTGTCAACTCTCAACAACTTTTATTCATCATACTCTTTATATGTGGAAGTAATTACTCTCCATAAGATCACTATATGATCTTTTAATTTCTTTTTATTTTTTCTTTTATTTAATTCCCTCAAGATCATAGCAAGAAAGCAAAGCCCTCAACTCAAAACTACTCTTTATTATATATAACTCACGAACTCGATTACATAGAGGGAACATAAAGCAAAACTCAAAGCTAGATTATACTAAAAACTTTATTCTACTATATCAAGATATAACCAAAAGGATCGAACTAAGAAAAACGATAAAGGTAAAGGTGTGATGGTGATATGATATCGGGGCACCTCCCCCAAGCATGGCAGTTGCCAAGGGGAGTACCCATACCCATGTATTCATGTCTCTTTCTTCGGAGGTGGTGATGATGGAGTTGTTGATGAAGTAGTCTTGTCATCCATCTTCCATGGCATAGGCTCACCATCATAGAAAGATGAATGAGTCTTCGGGATCCTCGGATCTACAGACAAACTCATCCTCTTGAATATGTATTCATACTCACAGTTTTGATTTCGCAGGTCATTGATCTGGGCTTGGAGATGCTTGATTTTCTCATGAAGCTTGAAGATGGCCTCCCCGATGTTCTTGGCATCCAGCTTGTGATTGTTGGTGAACTCCATGATCATCATGTTATTGGCATTGAGTCCACGTCCCACCATCCCTTGGCACTTGAAAACTGGTTGCTCCATTGCTTCGAGTCTTATCTACACACTTCCGGTCTTCTTCGGCCCCTCAACATCGCATATGTGCAGCACCCCCTCACGCATCTCAATGGCTTGAGGGTGTCGCAGCACCTCCGCAAGGTAAGGGTTGATGACCTTCTCGAAAAACATGTCCTTGGGGCACTTGGAGACGTCATGGTGATCTAGATCTGTCAGAAAAACAGCTCGAAACAAAAACATGAGATATTGTCCTGGTACGGTGGTCAAAACCTTCAGAAGATTATATAATGAAATTTAACTGACCAAAAGAAGAATTGTGCAAGAAAACGGAGTCCGGAGGGTACACGAGGTGGCCACAAGGACGGGGGGCGCGCCCTCCACCATTGTGGACGCCTCGTGTCTCTTTCGGACTACTTTTAATTTTACTATTTTTTAAATATTCCAAAATGGAGAAAAATTGCCATTAGAACAGTTTTGAAGTTGGTTTACTTACTGTACCACATACGTATTCCTTTTCGGAGTCTGAAACATTCTGGAAAGTGCCCCTTATATACTCCTTCGGTGTTATGGTGTCAATTATATTGGTCTCAACATTTATGGGAGTATCTGAGATATAATGTTTGATTCTTTGACCGTTTACCACCTTTGGATTTGTGCCTTTGGTGTTGCAGATTTTTACGGCACCAGAATGATAGACCTCCTCAATAATGTAAGGACCTTCCCATTTAGAGAGAAGCTTTCCTACAAAGAATCTTAAACGAGAGTTGTGTAGCAAAAGATGATCACCTACATTAAACTCAGCCTTTTGTATCCTTTTGTCATGCCATCTTTTAACCTTTTCTTTAAACAACTTGACATTCTCATAGGCTTGGGTTCTCCATTCATCAAGTGAGCTAATGTCAAATAACCTCTTCTCACCGGCAAGTTTGAATTCATAATTGACCTCTTTAATAGCCCAATATGCCTTATGTTCTAATTCAAGAGGTAAGTGACATGCTTTTCCATAAACCATTTTATAAAGAGACATACCCATAGGGTTCTTATAAGCAGTTCTATAAGCCCATAATGCATCATCAAGTTTCTTAGACCAATTCTTTCTAGATCTATCAACAGTGTTTTGCAAAATCAATTTAATCTCTCTATTACTCAATTCTACCTGACCTCTAGACTGAGGATGATAAGGAGATGCAATTCTATGGTTAACATCATATTTAGCAAGCATTTTACGGAAAGTACCATGAATAAAATGTGCACCACCATCAGTCATTAAATATCTAGGGACTCCAAATCTCGGAAAAATAACTTCTTTAAGCATCTTAATAGAAGTATCATGATCAGCACTACTAGTTGGAATAGCTTCTACCCACTTAGTAACGTAATCAACAAGAACTAACATATGTGTATACCCATTAGATGAAGGAAAAGGTCCAATATAATCAAAGCCCCAAACATCAAATGGTTCAATCACAAGTGAATAATTCATAGCCATTTCCCGACGTCTACTAATATTGCGAATTCTCTGGCATTCATCACAAGACAAAACAAACTTACGGACATCCTTGAAGAGAGTAGGCCAATAAAAACCGGATTGTAATACCTTGTGTGCAGTTCTATCTCCAGCGTGCAGTCCTCCGTAAGACTCGGAGTGACACTTGTGTAGGATCTGTCCCTCTTCATGCTCAGGTACACATCGTCTAATAGCACCATCTACTCCTTCTTTATAAAGGGGTGGGTCATCCCAAAAGTAATGTCCTAAATCATAGAAAAACTTTTTCTTTTGCTGGTATGTGAAACTAGGTGGTATAAATCTAGCAACAATGTAATTAGTGTCGGATTCGGGGCTCCACAGACCCAAGAAAGATTCGAACTCTAGGGTGCGTGCGAAGAACTCAATCTCCCCAGCCTACTGCTACGTCTTGAGCACTGCGTTGGTTTTCCCCGAAGAGGAAGGGATGATGCAGCAAAGTAGCGTAATTATTTCCCTCAGTTTTTGCGAACCAAGGTATCAATCCAGTAGGAGGCTACGCGCGAGTCCCTCACACCTGCACAAACCAAATAAATCCTCGAAACCAATGCACATAGGGGTTGTCAATCCCTATAGGGCCACTTACGAGACTGAGATCTGATAGATATGATAAGATAATATTTTTGGTATTTTTATGATAACAATGCAAAGTAAAATAAAGGCAAAGTAAATAACTAAGTAGTAGGAGATTAATATGATAAAGATAGACCCGAGGGCCATAGGTTTCACTAGTGGCCTCTCTCGAGAGCATAAGTATTCTATGGTGGGTGAACAAATTACTGTTGAGCAATTGACAGAATTGAGCATAGTTATGAGAATATCTAGGTATGATCATGTATATAGGTATCACGTCCGAGACAAGTAGACCGACTCCTGCCTGCATCTACTACTATTACTCCACTCATCGACCGCTATCCAGCATGCATCTAGTGTATTAAGTTAAAAACAGAGTAACGCCTTAAGCAAGATGAGATGATGTAGAGGGATAGACCCATGCAATATGAAGAAAACCCCATTTTGTTATCCTTCATAGCCACAATACAATACATGCCTTGCTGCCCCTACTGTCATTGGGAAAGGACACCGCAAGATTGAACCCAAAGCTAAGCACTTCTCCCATTGCAGGAAAGATCAATCTAGTAGGCCAAACCAAACTGATAATTCGAAGAGACTTGCAAAGATAACCAATCATACATAAAAGAATTCAGAGAAGATTCAAATATTATTCATAGATAGACTTGATCATAAACCCACAATTCATCGGTCTCAACAAACACACCGCAAAAAGAAGATTACATCGAATAGATCTCCACAAGAGAGGGAGAGAACTTTGTATTGAGATCCAAAAAAGAGACAAGAAGCCATCTAGCTACTAACTATGGACCCATAGGTCTGAGGTAAACTACTCACACTTCATCGGAGAGGCTATGGTGTTGATGTAGAAGCCCTCGGTGATCGATGCCCCCTCCGGCGGAGCTCCGAAACAGGGCCCAAGATGGGATCTCGTGGATACAGAATGTTGCGGCGGTGGAATTAGGGTTTTGGCTCCGTATCTGATCGTTTGGGTATGTAGGTATATATAGGAGAAAGAAGCACGCCGGTGGAGCAACAGGGGGCCCACGAGGGTGGAGGGTGCGCCTAGGGTAGGCAGGCGCGCCCTCCTACCTCGTGGCCTCCTCATTTCTTTCTTGACGTAGGGTCCAAGATTCCTGGGTCTTATTCGTTGAGAAAATCACGTTCCTGGAGGTTTCATTCCGTTTGGACTCCGTTTGATATTCCTTTTCTTCGGAACCCTAAAACAGGCAAAAACAGCAATTCTGGGCTGGGCCTCCGGTTAATAGGTTAGTCCCAAAACTAATATAAAAGTGGATAATAAAGCCCAATAATATCCAAAACAGTAGATAATATAGCATGGAGCAATAAAAAAATTATAGATACGTTGGAGACGTATCAAGCAACCCCAAGCTTAATTCCTGCTCGTCCTCGAGTAGGTAAATGATAAAAACAAAATTTTTGATGCGGAGTGCTACTTGGCATAATTTTAATGTAATTCTTCTTAATTGTTGTATGAATATTCAGATCCGAAAGATTCAAGACAAAAGTTCATATTGATATAAAAATAATAATACTTCAAGCATACTAACAAAGAAATTATGTCTTCTCAAAATAACATGGCTAAAGAAAGTTATCCCTACAAAATCGTATAGTCTGGCTATGCTCTATCTTCACCACACAAAATATTTAAATCATGCACAATCCCGATGACAAGCCAAGCAATTGTTTCATACTTTTGACATTCTCAAAACTTTTTCAATCTTCACGCAATACATGAGCGTGAGCCATGGATATAGCACTATAGGTGGAATAGAATGGTGGTTGTGGAGAAGACAAAAAGGGAGAAGATAGTCTCACATCAACTAGGTGCATCAACGGGCTATGGAGGTGCCCATCAATAGACATCAATGTGAGTGAGTAGGGATTGCCATGCAACTGATGCACTAGAGCTATAAGTATATGAAAGCTCAAAAAGAAACTAAGTGGGTGTGCATCCAACTTGCTTGCCCATGAAGACCTAGGGCAATTTTAGGAAGCCCATCATTGGAATATACAAGCCAAGTTCTATAATGAAAAACTCCCAGTAGTATATGAAAGTGATAACATGAGAGACTCTCTACTATGAAGATCATGGTGCTACTTTGAAGCACAAGTGTGGTAAAAGGATAGTAACATTGTCCCTTCTCTCATTTTCTCTCAGTTTTTTCTTTTTTTTCTTCTTTGGGCTTTTCTCTTTTTTATGGCCTCTTTTCTTTCTCCTTTTTTTCGTCTGGAGTCTCATCCCGACTTGTGGGGGAATCATAGTCTCCATCATCCTTTCCTCGCTGGGACAATGCTCTAATAATGATGATCATCACACTTTTATTTTTCTTACAACTCAACAATTACAACTCGATACTTAGAACAAAATATGACTCTATATGAATGCATCCGGAGGTGTACCGGGATATGCAATGACTCATGAGTGAGAAGTATGAAAGAATTATGAACGGTGGCTTTGCCACAAATACTATGTCAACTACATGATCATGCTAAGAAATATGACAATGATGGAGTGTGTCATAATAAACGGAACGGTGGAAAGTTGCATGGAAATATATCTCGGAATGGCTATGGAAATGCCATAATAGGTAGGTATGGTGGCAGTTTTGAGGAAGGTATATGGTGGGTGTATGATACTGGCGAAAGGTGCGCGGTATTAGAGAGGCTAGCAAAGGTGGAAGGGTGAGAGTGCGTATAATCCATGGACTCAACATTAGTCATAAATAACTCATATACTTATTGCAAAAATCTACAAGTTATCAAAGCAAAGTATTACACGCATGCTCCTAGGGGGATAGATTGGTAGGAAAAGACCATCGCTCGTCCCCGACCACCACTCATAAGGAAGACAATCAATAAATAAATCATGCTCCGACTTCATCACATAACGGTTCACCATACGTGCATGCTATGGGAATCACAAGATTCAACACAAGTATTTATCAAATTCACAACTACTCAACTAGCACAACTTTAATATCACCATCTTTATATCTCAAAACAATTATCATGTATCAAACTTATCATAGTATTCAACACACTCATAAGAAAGTTTTATTACTAATCTTGCATACCAAGCATAATAGGATTTTAAGCAAATTACCATGCCATTAAGACTCTCAAAATAATCTATGTGAAGCATGAGAGATCAATAGTTTCTATAAAACAAATCCACCACCATGCTCTAAAAAGATATGAGTGAAGTACTAGAGCAAAATTATATAACTCAAAAGATATAAGCGAAGCACATAGAGTATTCTAACAAATTCCAAATCATGTATGGCTCTCTCAAAAGGTGTGTACAGAAAGGATGATTGTGGTAAACTAACAAGAAAAGACTCAAATAATACAAGATGCTCCAAGAAAAACACATATCATGTGGCGAATAAAAATATAGCTCCAAGTAAAGTTACCGATAGAAGTAGACGAAAGAGGGGATGCCTTTCGGGGCATCCCCAAGCTTTGTCTTTTAGGTGTCCTTATATTATCTTGGGGGTGCCATGGGCATCCCCAAGCTTAGGCTCTTTCCACTCCTTGTTCCATAATCCATCAAATCTTTACCCAAAACTTGAAAACTTCACAACACAAAACTTAAAGTAGAAAATCTCGTGAGCTCCGTTAGCGAAAGAAAATAAAAGACCACTTCAAGGTACTTTAATGAACTCATTCTTTATTTATATGGGTGTTATACCTACTGTATTCCAACTTCTCTATGGTTTATAAACTATTTTACTAGCCATAGATTCATCAAAATAAGCAAACAACACACAAAAAACAGAATCTGTCAAAAACAGAACAGTCTGTAGTAATCTGTAGCTAGCGCAAGATCTGGAACCCCAAAAATTCTAAAATAAATTGATAGACGTGAGGAATTTATCTATTAATCATCTACAAAAAGAATTAACTAAATAGTACTTTCCAAATAAAAATGACAGCAGTTCTCGTGAGCGCTAAAGTTTCTGTTTTTTACAGCAAGTTTAACAAGACTTTCCCCAAGTCTTCCCAACGGTTCTACTTGGCACAAACACTAATTAAACACAAAAAACACAACCAAAACAGAGGCTAGATAATTTATTTATTGAATAACAGCAAGGATAAATATTGGGTTGACTCCCAACAAGCGCTTTTCTTTAAAGCCTTCTTAGCTAGGCATTGATAATTTTAATGATGCTCACATGAATGACAAGAATTGAAGCACAATGAGAGCATCATAAAACATGTGACAAACACATATAAGTCTAACATACTTCCTATGCATAGGCATCTTATAGGCAAACAAATTACCAAGGCAAGCAAAAACTAGCATATGCAAGGAAGCGGAACAAAACAATAGCAATCTCAACATAACGAGAGGTAATTTAGTAACATGAAAATTTCTACCACTATATTTTCCTCTCTCATAATAATTACATGTAGGATCATAAGCAGATTCAACAAAATAGCTATCACATAAAAAAATTTCAACACGATCCACATGTATGCAAAGTTGACACTCTTCCAAAATAGTGGGATTAACATTAACTAAAGTCATGACTTCTCCAAACCCACTTTTATCAATATTGCAAACACTATTATCAATCTCATATTCATCATGGGGCTTAAATAAATTTTCAAGATCAAAAGAAGAATCACCCCAATCATGATCGTTGCAACAAGTAGTAGACATAGCAAAACTAGCATCCCCAAGCTTAGGGTTTTGCATATTATGAGCACAATTGACATTAATAGAATTTATACTATCATCATTGCAATCATGCTTTTTATTCAAAGATCTATCGTGAATTGCTTCATAAAGTAATTCATCACACTTTTCAGATTCACGAATTTCAAGCAAAACCTCATAAAGATAATCTAGTGCACAAAACTCACTAGCAATTGGTTCAACATAATTGGATCTCTTAAAAAGATTAGCAAGTGGATGATGATCCATCGATCTTAGGTTCTCTGTTTAGTAATAAATAAACAACTATTCCAACCATATGAGCAAACAAGAAACGGGCAAAAAGAGGCAAATAGATAAAGAGAGAGAGGATAGAGAGAGGGGGGCAAATAAAACGGCAAGGGTGAAGTGGGGGAGAGGAAAACGAGAGGCAAATGGCAAATAATGTAATGCGGGAGATAAGGATATGTGATGGGTACTTGGTATGTTGACTTTTGCATAGACCTCCCCGACAACGGCGCCAGAAATCCTTCTTGCTACCTCTTAAGCACTGTGTTGGTTTTCCCCAAAGAGGAAGGGATGATGTAGCAAAGTAGCGTAAGTATTTCCCTCGGTTTTTGAGAACCAAGGTATCAATCTAGTAGGAGGCTACGCACGAGTCCCTCGCACCTGCACAAAACAAATAAATCCTCGCAACCAACGCAAATAGGGGTTGTCAATCCCTATAGGTCCACTTACGAGAGTGAGATCAGATAGATATGATAAGATAATATTTTTGGTATTTTTATGACAAAGTTGCAAAGTAAATTAAAGGCAAAGTAAATAGCAAAGTAAATAACTAAGTAGTAGGAGATTAATATGATAAAGATAGACCCGGGGGCCATAGGTTTCACTAGTGGCTTCTCTCGAGAGCATAAGTATTCTACGGTGGGTGAACAAATTACTGTTGAGCAATTGACAGGATTGAGCATAGTTATGAGAATATCTAGGTATGATCATGTATATAGGCATCACGTCCGAGACAAGTAGACCGACTCCTGCCTGCATCTACTACTATTACTCCACTCATCGACCGCTATCCAGCATGCATCTAGAGTATTAAGTTAAAAACAGAGTAACGCCTTAAGCAAGATGACATGATGTAGAGGGATAGACTCATGCAATATGAAGAAAACCCCCATCTTGTTATCCTCGATGGCAACAATACAATACGTGCCTTGCAGCCCCTACTGTCACTGGGAAAGGACACCGCAAAATTGAACCCAAAGCTAAGCACTTCTCCCATTGCAAGAAAGATCAATCTAGTAGTCCAAACCAAACTGATAATTCGAAGGTACTTGCAAAGATAACCAATCATACATAAAATAATTCAGAAAAGATTCAAATATTATTCATAGATAGACTTGATCATAAACCCACAATTCATCGGTCTCAACAAACACACCGCAAAAAGAAGATTACATCGAATAGATCTCCACAAGAGAGGGGGAGAACATTGTATTGATATCCAAAAAGAGAGAAGAAGCCATCTAGCTACTAACTATGGACCCGTAGGTCTGAGGTAAACTACTCACACTTCATCGGAGAGGCTATGGTGTTGATGTAGAAGCCCTCCGTGATCGATGCCCCCTCTGGCGGAGCTCCGGAATAGGCCCCAAGATGGGATCTCATGGATACAGAAAGTTGCGGCGGTGGAATTAGGGTTTTGGCTCCGTATCTGATTGTTTGGGGGTACGTAGGTATATATAGGAGGAAGAAGTACGTCGGTGGACCAACAGGGGGCCCACGAGGGTGAAGGGCGCGCCTAGGGTAGGCAGGCGCACCCCCTACCTCGTGGCCTCCTCATTTCTTTCTTGGCATAGGGTCCAAGTCTCCTGGGTCTTATTCATTGAGAAAATCACGTTCCCAAAGGTTCCATTCCGTTTGGACTCCGTTTGATATTCCTTTTCTTCGAAACCCTAAAATAGGCAAAAACATCAATTCTGGGCTGGGCCTCCGGTTAATAGGTTAGTCCCAAAAATAATATAGAAGTGGATAATAAAGCCCAATAATGTCCAAAACAGTAGGTAATATGGCATGGTGCAATCAAAAATTATAGATACGTTTGAGACGTATCACCTACCGACTTGACGCCCTCACAGCCTAGCTCGATGAACAGGGAAGGAAAGGGACACGATAGTTTACCCAGGTTCCGGCCACCTTGCGGTGTAAGACCCTACTCCTACTTTATGGTGGATTTGCCTCGAGGTGGGCTAAGGATGAACTAGTACAGAGGAAGAACTACCTCAGGAGGTCTGTTCTTGTGTTGGTGTGAGCTGGTGAGGGTTCGGATCGCTCGATCCCCTCCTATGGTGGTGGATAACTTATATTTATAGTGGCCTTGGTCCTCTTCCCCCAAAATGAAGGCGGGAAGGGATTCCACAACGACCAAGTTTGAAGGGAGACAAATAGTACATGTTATCTTGACGAAACATGGTCTTCGCCTGCAAAGCTTCTAGTCGTGACGTCATGGTGGGCTCAGCGATGACCCCCATCCTGCTATCCTAGCGGTCTTGGTCTTGTAGCACAGAAATGGAAACCTTTGGCTGATTCCTCGGGACACCACGCCTGCGCTTGCCTCCTTAGCACCAAAGAGGAAACCTGTTGTACTGTGCCCGCTGGCACCCGCCTGGCCTTGGTCGTCATGGCTTACGTCACCCGAGCCTCACGAGGTGGGCGCCTGCATAGGAATCTTTGCTCCTTGGGAGCAAGCCTAGGGATGCCGCTCCCTCTGGAGGTCTTGACATCATCTGCCTCACGAGGCTTGGCACCTTGAGAGGGTCTTGTGTTGTCGATGCTGAAGATGGGCCATACCAGGCCATCGAGGGAGCCACGCCGTGGGCTGCAGGCAGGCAAGTCTGGGTACCCTGGTTCCCTGAACGCTGGCAGTAGCCCCCGGGCCCAAGGCATGCTCAGACTTGGCTTTGAGGCGAAGCCAAAGGGAAAGGGTGAAGCGCCGCGGGACCAACCGCCTGCGAACCCGCTCGACGCGTGGCGCTTGATGGGACGTGGGCGTCTCCGCTTCCCCGCGCTGCGTCGGCAACCGTCCTGGGCTGAAAAAACGGCTGGCGCTTGCCGCTGAGCCTTCATTGCATTCCCTTTGTCTTGCTCCAGACCCCTTTCCTCCTTACTCAGAGCGCTTCTAGATCTGTCAAACCTTCCACGAGCTCGCCACCAATGGCAACTGAGAAGGCGAAGTCCGCCGCTCCTTCCGTGCATCTAGCCTCCTCGCCTGAGCCGGCCCTCAGCGCGTCCACATCATCGAGGAGACACACCTCGCCGCCGTGCTCCCACTGATGGCGAGCAATGACAACGAGGGGAGAGAGGCAGCGCTCCGGGTCGGCTCCGCCAAGCAGGACACCTTGGCGAGGACCTTCTACCCCTTTTTCCTGTACAGTGTCTTCGTGGGGCTTCTCCCTCCTTTCTCCAATTTCTTCTTTGGCATTCTTGACCATTACCAGATCCGCGCCATTTATCTCCACCCCAACTCCATCCTTCTCTCGTCGATCTTTGCCTTTTACTGCGAGGCGTTCGTGAGGGTGGCACCCTCCGTTGTGCTGCTTCGCCACTTCTTCTACCTTCGGATATGCAACACAACCCAGTGCTTCGGGTGCGTCTGCTTCATCGTGTCCCACGACAGCAACACGCTCTCGAGGGCCGAGAAGAAGGTGGACGACTTCCGGCACAAGTGGATCTTCATGGACGCCAAGCGCCTTCACGCTCGGCTGGAGATGCCAACCACGATGCCGGCGAAGTTGGACCGGTGGGCTCACGAGAAGCTCACCGACCCCCCAGGAGACACTGGTCCTGGAGAAGATGACGGCAGATCTGGTGGCGGAGAAGCCGACGGGGGCCATGCTCGTCATGGAGTTCCTAACGCAGCGCCTTGCTCCGCTCCAGGCACGCTCGCACCCCTTGTGGGAACTCAAGGGCGCAGAATGCGACATCCGGCTGCGCCCGAACGACTTGATGAATGAGGAGCTAAGCAAGGCCTTGCGCACCTTTCTTGATAAGGACCCGGGCGGCCTCTCGGAGGCCTACCACTGGCTGTACCGCCGCGGCTATGGGGTGGAGGTGGCCGCTGCCATGCCTATCTTCAATAAGCGGGGGCTTGTGCCACCCAAGCTCCCCAACTCCACGGTGTCGGTGTCCTCCGGTGAGAGTTCCAGGGAGGAAGGGGAGGATGACTCGAAGGTGACCATGGAGGAGGTGGGGGAGACCTCTCCTCCACTATAGAGCAAGCTCCTCCGTGGTCTCTCCAATGATGATGAGGATGAAGAATATATGGCTAAGGGTTCCCCGCGCTCCACCGGGGTTGTCACAAGGTCCAGAGGCACCCCTCTATGGAGGCTGAGGCGAGGGTCCCCGAAGAAGGGAGAGGTACTGTCGCTTCCTTGGGGGTGAGGCCCCTGCCTCGTCGCCCGTCGCCGCCATTCCGGAGCTAGCCGTCATGCGCCCGGCCGATCCTGAGGGTGTGGCAAGGCCCATGCTCATGAAGCCTTGGGGCACCGCGCTCCTAGCCAAGAAGAGGGCGTACGTTGCTGACGACGATAAGTATTTTACCTTGTTTTTTCTTTCCATCCTTGATGCCGTGCTAATGATGTTCTCCTCATGGTGGCCAGGCTGAAGCCGGTGGTGAAGAAGAATAAGGAGGAGGCTAGGGCTCTCGAGGCCACGCGACCTGCCATGGCCGCGACAACCCTGACGCGGGAGGAAGAGGCCGCCTCGCGCTCCTCTATGGTGGAACGGGCCCCTCGAAGCTCGGGGCCGAGGCCTTAAGAGGAGGCCACTTCCGAGGCTCAATAGACCCCGGGGGCGCCGGTCCCTGATGCACCCGCGGTGGTCCAAGGGCTCCAGAGCCCCCGACTGCCCTTGCTGCTATAGCGGCGCCAGTCCAGGCGCCTGTGCCTCCTCCTCACCAAGCTCTCACATTGGCGAACCATGGCTCTTCTGCCATGCCCGGTGCTTTGGAGGAGGCCTTTGCCGCATTGGACCAGCTCCGGGCTGATCTTTAGGGCACCGACCAGCGCGTGGTGACGGGGCGTCTGGGGCTGATCTCGGGGTGGCTCCAGGTTGACTCGTCCGTCGTGTCGGCCTAGGGCCAGGCTGAGGCTGCCGTTGCAGAGGGCGGGAGGGAGGCCGGCAAGGTCACAGCGACTCGCGACATAGCGCTGACCGACGCAGCGTCTCCCAAGGAGCGCCGCCGCACGATGGAGGCCGAGCTGAAGGCCCTCCGTGATGAGCGGGCTGCCTGCGCCCGTCGGCTTGAGGAGCAGGAGGAGGAGCTCAAGGTGCAGGAGACTGCGCTCGTCGACCACAACGCCGAGCTGGAGCAGGCAGCCCAGGAACATGCCACAGAGTGGAGCTGCCTAGGGAAGCTGAAGGAGGAGATGGAGGCGGCCGAGGCATCCCATGCCAAGCTGGTCTCCGTGGAGAAGGTCCGGCTGGAGGCCAGGGAGAAATCCCTGTTGGGGAATGTAGTAATTCAAAAAATTCCTACGATCATGCAAGATCTAACTAGGAGATTCATAGCAACGAGAGGGGAGAGTGTGTCCACGTACCCTCGTAGACCGAAAGCGGAAGCGTTTAGTAATGCGGTTGATGTAGTCGAACGTCTTCATGATCCAACCGATCCATGTACCGAACGTACGGCACCTCTGTGTTCAGCACACGTTCATCATGATGACGTCCCTCGAGCTCTTGATCTAGTAGAGGGTCGAGGGAGAATTTCGTCACCACGATGGTGTCGTGACGGTGTTGATGATGTGACCCGCGCAGGGCTTCGCCTAAGCACTATGACAATATGACCGAGGTGGTAAACTATGGAGGGGGCACCGCACACGGCTAAGACAATTGATGTTGTGCCTTTGTGGTGCCCTCTTCCCACGTATATAAAGGAGGGGGAGGGGGAGGTCGGCCAAGGGGGAGGCGCGCCAAGGGGGGGAGTCCTACTAGACTCCAAACCTAGTAGGATTCCCCCCTTTCCTTTCAATGGAGAGGGGGAAAGGAGGGAGAGGGAGAAGGAAAGAGGGGGGCCAAGCCCCCTCCCCTTGTCCAATTCGGATTAGGGCAAGGGGGGCGTGCCCGACCTCGCGTGGCATGCCTCCTCTTCTCCACTATGGCCCATTAGGCCCAATAACTTTCCCTGGGGGGTCCGGTAACCTCCAGGTACTCTGAAAAATCCCCAATCTTCTTCGGAACCATTCTGGTGTCTGTATTTAACCTTCCAATATATCAATCTTTACCTCTCGACCACTTCGAGACTCCTCGTCATGTCCGCGATCTCATCCAGGACACCGAACAAACTTCGGTCATCAAAACACATAGCTCATAATACGAATCGTCATCGAACGTTAAGCGTGCGGACCCTACGGGTTCGAGAACTATGTAGATATGACCGAGACACATCTCTGGTCAATAACCAATAGCGAAACCTAGATGGTCATATTGGCTTCTACATATTCTACAAAGATCTTTATCGGTCAAACTGCATAACAACATATGTCATTCCCTTTGTCATCGGTATGTTACTTGCCCGAGATTCGACCGTCGGTATCATCATACCTAGTTCAATCTCGTTATCGGCAAGTCTCTTTACTCGTTCCGTAATGTATCATCTTGTAACTAAATCATTAGTTACATTGCTTGAAAGGCTTATAGTGATGTGCATTACCGAGAGGGCCCGGAGATACCTCTCCGATACTCGGAGTGACAAATCCTAATCTTGATCTATGCCAACTCAACAAACACCATCGAAGACACCTATTGAGCATCTCTACAATCGCCTAGTTACGTTGTGATGTTTGATAGCACACAAAGTGTTCCTCCGGTATTCGGGAGTTGCATAATCTCATAGTCAGAGGAACATGTATAAGTCATGAAGAAAGCAATAGCAATAAAAGTAAATGATCATTATGCTAAGCTAACAGATGGTTCTTGTCCATCACATCATTCTCTAATGATGTGACCCCGTTCATCAAATAACAACACATGTCTATGGTCAGGAAACATAACCATCTTTGATTAACAAGCTAGTCAAGTAGAGCCATACTAGGGACACTCTGTTTTTTCTATGTATCCACACATGTACTAGGTTTCCAGTTAATACAATTCTAGCATGAATAATAAACATTTATCATGATATAAGGAAATATAAATAACAACTTTATTATTGCCTCTAGGGCATATTTCCTTCAGTCTCCCACTTGCACTAGAGTCAATAATCTAGATTACATAGTGATGATTCTAACACCCATGGAGTCTTGGTGTTGATCATGTTTTGCTCGTGAGAGTGGCTTACTCAACGGTTCTGCAACATTCAGATCCGTATGTATCTTGCAAATCTCTATGTCTCCCTCCTTGACTTGATTGCAGATGGAATTGAAGCGTCTCTTGATGTGTTTGGTTCTCTTGTGAAATCTGGATTCTTGCCAAGGCAATTGCTCCAGTATTGTCACAAAAGATTTTCATTGGACCCGACGCACTAGGTATTGCACCTAGATCGGATATGAACTCCTTCATCCAGACTCCTTCATTTGCTGCTTCGGAAGCAGCCATGCACTCCACTTCACATGTAGATCCCACCACGATGCTCTGCTTGGAACTGTACCAACTGACAGCTCCACAATTCAATATAAATACGTATCTGGTTTTTGACTTAGAGTCATCCGGATCAGTGTCAAAGCTTGCATTGACGTAACCATTTACGACAAGCTCTTTGTCACCTCCATAAACGAGAAACATATCCTTAGTCCTTTTCAGGTATTTCAGGATGTTCTTGACCGTTGTCCAGCGATCCATTCCTGGATTACTTTGGTACCTCCCTGCTAAACTAATAGCAAGGCACACATTAGGTCTGCTACACATCATTGCATACATGATAACCTATGGCTGAGGCATAGGGAATGACTTTCATTTTCTCTCTATCTTCTGAAGTG
Organism: Triticum urartu; assembly: GCF_003073215.2. NCBI lineage: Eukaryota > Viridiplantae > Streptophyta > Magnoliopsida > Poales > Poaceae > Triticum > Triticum urartu. The sequence continues at coordinate 218,792,342 of NC_053026.1, forward strand.
GTCGGGCATTGCGTCTGAATCAACTTCACACCTTGTAATACAGGCAAGAACCCTTTCTTGGACTGATCCATTTTGAACTTCTTCAAAACTTCAACAAGGTATGTGTTTTGTGAAAGTCCAATTAAGCGTCTTGATCTATCTGTATAGATCTTGATGCCCAATATATAAGCAGCTTCAACAAGGTCTTTCATTGAAAAATTCTTATTGAAGTATCCTTTTATGCTATCCATAAATTCTATATTATTTCCAATCAACAATATGTCATCCACATATAATATTAGAAATGCTACAGAGCTCCCACTCACTTTCTTGTAAATACAGGCTTCTCCAAAAGTTTGTATAAAACCATATGCTTTAATCACACTATCAAAGCATACATTCCAACTCCGAGAGGCTTGCACCAGTCCATAAATGAATCGCTAGAGCTTGCACACTTTGTTAACACCTTTAGGATCGACAAACCTTCTAGTTGCATCATATACAACTCTTCTTTAAGATATCCATTAAGGAATGCAGTTTTGACATCCATTTGCCAAATTTCATAATCATAAAATGCGGCAATTGCTAACATGCTTCGGACAGACTTAAGCATCGTTATGGGTGAGAAGGTCTCATCATAGTCAACTCTTTGAACTTGTCGAAAACCTTTCGCAACAAGTCGAGCTTTGTAGACAGTAACATTACCGTCAGCGTCAGTCTTCTTCTTGAAGATCCATTTAGTCTCTATTGCTTGCTAATCATCAGGAAAGTCAACCAAAGTCCACACTTTGTTCTTATACATGGATCCCATCTCAGATTTCATGCCCTCAAGCCATTTTGCGGAATCTGGGCTCATCATTACTTCCTCATAGTTCGTAGGTCCGTCATGGTCAAGTAACATGCTCCAGAACAGGATTACCGTACCACTCTGGTGCGGATCGTACACTGGTTGACCTATGAGGTTTGGTAGTAACTTGATCTGAAGTTTCATGATCATCATCATTGGCTTCCTCACTAATTAGTGTAGGAATCACTGGAACTGATTTCTATGATGAACTACTTTCCAATTCAGGAGAAGGTACAATTACCTCATCAAGTTCTACTTTCCTCCCACTCACTTCTTTTGATAGAAACTGCTTCTCTAGAAAGGATCCATTCTTAGCAATGAATATCTTGCCTTCGGATCTATGATAGAAGGTGTACCCAACAGTATCCTTTGGGTATCCTATGAAGACACATTTCTCCGATTTGGGTTCGAGCTTATCAGGTT